>NW_027118843.1:0-31061 GCF_037176765.1 Anolis sagrei
TGGGCAGTCCCTGGAAGCAAGGCACAGGGGAAGGGGTCACTTGCCAGGATCCTGTGTCCCCCCACCCACCCACCCAGCCAGCCAGGAGGGGACAGCAGAGAGCTCTGTGTACCTGAGGAGGGGATTCTGCTCTTACCTGAACCTGAGGCTCGGTTGCTTCCTGGAAAAAAAAAAAACAGGTATTAAAAGGGTGAAGTGGAACATGACCCCCCCCCCCCCCAAGAGAGAGCAACTTATAGTTTTGCTAAGGGCAAGGACACCGGGCTGGATAATAAGGGTTAAGCCTTGGTCAGTTTGGTGTGTATCATTTAATCAAGGCTTTATGCCCTATTTTCATATGTTTATAGCAGAAAGTAACCCATTTATTACTGAAGATCATGCCACAAAAGTATTTGACTTTTCCCACCTGGGACACACCTGGGCTCCTGAGGGTCCCCCCACCTCACAATCAAGGGACTCTCTTTCCCCCTCATGGAGATATTTCCCGTTATGGACCTTCCTATGAATAATATGAACTATGGACACATAATATATATTTCGTGGCAAAGGCTTTTTCCCTTTTTTATTGACCCTTTGTTCCCCTATACTCATGAGGAAATCCCACCAAGGGATTGCAGAGCTCCAGACATCCCAAAGACCCTAATCCACGGTTTCCTTTGCATGGAAAATAGACTGGCAGATGGCTTTGTTTTCGGAGGTTTGCCCAACAATGCTGTTTGCCCCCTGGCAGACCCCTGGCCATCTCCCTATCTGGAGATCAGTGGGCCTTAGGAAAGCCCTCACCTCCGCACTGATTAAATTTTACTGTATATTCATCAAAGAACAATCACTTCAGCCTTATCTTCATTGTTTTCCTGTTTGCTGGCCTGGAAAAATCTGGTCTTTCCTCACACATGCCACTCAAGGGACAATAGACTAGCCCTGCTTTGAGACTTTTCCTTTGTCTCGCAGGCCACATGGCATTTCCTTTTTTTCAAAACTCAGTCATAGACTCTATTGTGTTCCCTCATCCCGCCTCCCTCTCTCCTGATTTGCTGTTGCTACCAGGTAGCAGAGGTCTCCCCATTGGATCCTACGGACCACTGGAGCTTCCTGATTGGTCCAGAGGCGACGGGGGCGGGAGGGCCGCCTCCCAGCTGTTCGCCCATCGCCCAATCACGGCGGGGAACAACAAGGAAGCCGGGGCGGGGAGTCTGAACTCTGCAACTTTGAATTTACTATAAATATGACTGTATTGGTGTACTCCCCTCATGCTCTGCTGGCGAATGATTGCAGCTCTGCATCCTTTTCAGCTGAATTGCTAAATAAAAGCCTTGGTGGCCATTTTCTTTAACTTTGGTGAGATTCTTATTGGGTATTTTAGGGTAAAAAAAATGTTTTTATTTGCTTCTCTAAAGCTTGCCAAAGTAGCGATCCCTCTTTGGTGGGGCTGCAAGGTCTCCCCTACTGGGCAGCCCCTTTACCAAGCTTTCCCCTCGATTTCAAGGGGAGGGGGGCACGGGGGTGTGGCAACTCAGCAGCCTCTCCTCCCCAGTTCCCTGAGTCAGGAAGAAGAAGCACCTGTAAGTGCCCCCCCCCCCCCATCTTCACTCCCCCAAGGTGCCTGGGATGGACATTGACCCCCTCACTCCATGTGCCCTTCTTGGCCCTGCTTTTGGAATGCCCAAAAATGCCTCCTCATCTCCCACTTTCCTTGCAGGGAGCAGGAGATAACCCCTCCCCCCCAAAAAAAAGACTTACCTCCTTCAGGTGGTGCTGGGACAGGGTCTGCTCCTGATGTGCCTTCTGGGGGGCTGCGGGGTTGCCCTCCGTCTGCAAGGGAGAGCAGGGGGAACTCTGTAGTCATATGTAGTCATATGTATTTGGAAGTCCACAAATGGCCTCAGAGGGCAAAGGGGGGGGGGCTCCCAATGACCATCACACCCCCAACCCTCAGTGGCCCCAAGTAACCTGGATCAATCCCCAACCCATCCCTCCAAATGGAAGGAGGGAGGGTCCCAGCAGAGAAAGGGGTTCACCTTCTCCGGGTGCCATGCCGTGGCCCTCCTCCTCTCCTGGGGTCTCCTCATGAGCAGAGCCTCCTGTTGGGAGAGCAAGTGGGTCAGTTGGAAAAGGGGAACTCCAGAGCACATGCAATCAAGCGCCTGTTCACGCCTCCCAAACAGAGGGTGCCTCCAGGCAACAGGAGCCAGGCTACCTCTCTGCAGATACTCCCTGATTGACTTTGCAGCTGCAAGGTTCTTTTGCCCACCCTGACATTCCATATCTGGTTGTGGTGCAGCTGGTTGGGAGTCAGCTGCATTAAAATCACTACTGACCGAAAGGTAATGAGTTTGAAGCCAGCCTGGATCGGAGTAAGCTCCCGACCATTTGTCTAGCTTGCTGTCAACCTTTGCAGCCTAAAAGACAGGTGCATCTGTCAAGTAGGAAATTTAGATACCACTTATGCAGGGAGGCTAATTTAAGTAATTCACAATGTCATAAAACTCTCCAGCAGCCAGCAAAAGAATGAGGAAGTACTCCATCAGTGTCCCAAGTGGACAGTGAAGTGCAAGCTCCCCCGGTGGCCAGAATTCAACAGCTGGAAAGTTAAATAGCCTCTCTGTGTGTGTCTATATATGTTGTGTGTCTATGGCATTGAATGTTTGCCATGTATATGTGCATTAGTGATCCGCTGTTGTGACTCAGCCGGAACCACAGAGTGCCTCTGATGAGGATGATGGGATTCAGGTTGACAATCTGGTTCAAAATGTCCCTGTTATAGTCAATGAGGGACAGGGTGTGGAAGTTCAGTTTCCCACAGCAAGGCATGAGAGTGTTGATACTGAAACTAGCCAGGTGCAGGCGCAAATTGACTCAGAGAAGGAGGATAGTTCTCAGCCTGATAATGAGCAGGAAGGCAAACTGGATGACACTAATAAACAGGCTGACCTTGACAAAACAGGGAGCTTAGATCATGCTGACCGTTTGGAATTCAGAGTTCAAAGGAGTGTGAGAATAGCTAACAAGAAGGAGGCCAGAGGCCAAAGAAACGAACAGACTGACTTAGATCGTGCTGACCATTTGGAATTCAGAGTTCGAAGGATCATAAAATCATAGAATCAAAGAGTTGGAAGAGACCTTGTGGGCCATCATCCAGTCCAACCCCATCCTGCCAAGAAGCAGGAATATTGCATTCAAAGCACCCCTGACAAATGGCCATCCAGCCTCTGTTCAAAAGCTTCCAAAGAAGGAGCCTCCACCGCACTCCAGGGCAGAGAGTTCCACTGCTGAATGGCTCTCACAGTCAGGAAGTTCTACCTCATGTTCAGATGGAATCTCCTTTCTTGTAGTTTGAAGCCATTGTTCTGCGTCCTAGGAGTGTGAGAATAGCTAACAAGAAGGAGGCCAGAGGCCAAAGAAACGAACAGACTGACTTAGATTGTGCTAGACCGTTTGGAATTCAGAGTTCGAAGGAGTGTGAGAATAGCTAACAAGAAGGAGGCCAGAGGCCAAAGAAACGAACAGACTGACTTAGATTGTGCTAACCGTTTGGAATCAGAGTTCGAAGGAGTGTGAGAATAGCTAACAAGAAGGAGGTCAAGGGCCAAAGAAACGCCTTCATGTTTTGCAGAGGGTATTAAGCAGTATGTTTGGGACCAAACCTTTGTCTAAGCAACTTTTCGTTTAAACGCAAGAAACTTGGTTTTTGCTTGTCTGGATTGTTTTGCAGTTCTTGTGTTCATGGTCTCAGGACTCAGTCATGTTCTCATGAGATTTTGCTTTGCTGGTGCCTTTTTGGATCATGCTTCCAAGTGTTGTTTTGTATTGATCTTTTAGGACATTACTTTTGCTTCTATGAACTTTTTATCTTTTACTTTTTAATAAACTATAAAGCCTTTTTGGCTGTGTGCAGTTTGGTGTTTTCAGCAAGGTGAATCTACTCTGAGGTGTGACATCCACCCTTGTGGGGTGAGAAGGGTGGAATATGCATACTGTAAATAAGTAAATAAATATACGCCACTTGCCTCACCCCCAACAGACCTCTCAAGATGCTGTTAGCCCCAGATGCAGGTGAAAGGTTAGGAGAGAATGTTGCTGGAACATGGCCAGGCAGTCAGGCTCTCATGGGATTTTGGTTTGCTGGTCCCTTTTTGGATTATGCTTCACAGTGTTGTTTTGTATTGATCTTTTAGAACAGGGGTCCTCAAACTAAGGCCCGAGGGCCGAATACAGCCCTCCAAGGTAATTTACCCGGCCCTTGCTCAGGGTCAACCAAAGCCTGAAATTATTTGAAAGCACACAACAACAACAACAACAACAACAATAATATCTCATCAGCCAAAAGCACAACCTGGGGATCACAACCAGATACAGTGAAGACATCTGCCCTTGCGCTGTGCTACTCTGCTGCCGAGTATGCATGCCCAGTGTGGAACACATCTCACCACGCTAAAACAGTGGATGTGGCTCTTAATGAGACATGCTGCATTATCACGGGGTGTCTGCGCCCTACACCACTGGAGAAATTACACTGCTTAGCTGGTATTGCGCTGACATCCGCCGGGAAGTGGCAGCCAATAGTGAAAGGACCAAGGCAGAGACTGCTCCAGCTCATCCCGTTTGGGTATCAGCCAGCACGTCAACGACTTAAATCTAGAAATAGTTTTCTAAGATCTACAGAGACACTTGCTGGAACACCTCAGCAAGCGAGAGTCCAAAAGTGGCAGGCTCAAACCCAGCACCTCAACCAATGGCTGATACCCAATGAGAGACTCCCTCCTGGGCACACAGAGGACTGGGTGACCTGGAAAGCACTGAACAGACTGTGCTCTGGCACCACAAGATGCAGAGCCAACCTCAAGAAATGGGGCCACGAAGTGGAATCCACGACATGCGAGTGTGGAGAAGAGCAACCCACTGACCACCTGCTGCAATGCAACCTGAGCCCCGCTACATGCACCATGGAGGACCTTCTTGCAGCAACACCAGAAGCACTCCAAGTGGCCAGAGACTGGTCAAAGGACATTTAACCAACTACCAGACTCACAAGTTTTGTATTCTGTCTATTTGTTTGCTTTGTTCTGTTGGAAATGTAGTGGATTGGTTGTTCTGACACGACAAATAAATAGCCAAAAGCAGGCCCACACTTCCCATTGAAATACTAATAAGTTTATACTCGTTAAAATGGTTCATTTTAATTATTGTATTGTTTTTAAGTGGGGGGGGGGGGGGTTGCACTACAAATAAGATATGTAGAGTGTGCATGGGAATTCATTCATTATTTTCCAAATGCTAATCTGGCCCTCTAACAGTTTGAGGGACTGTGACCTGGCCCTCTGTTTAAAAAGTTTGAGGACCCCTGTTTTAGGAAATTAACTTTTGCTTTTATGAACTTTTTATCTTTTACTTTTTAATAAACTATAAAGACTTTTGGCTGCATGCAGTTTGGTGTTCTCAGCAAGGTGAACCTATTCTGAGGTGCGACATCCACCCTTGTGGGGTGAGAAGGGTGGAATATACATACTGTAAATAAGTAAATAAATATACTCCACTTGCTTCCCCCTCAACAGACCTCTGAAGATGCTATTAGCCCGAGATGCAGGTGAAATGTTAGGAGAACATGCTGCCAGACAGTCCGAAATAAACACAGCAACCCAATCCTATTGTGTGTCTGCACTCCCTTCTTTTTAGAGCCACCTTTTGACCTGGCAGCCAGTTCAAAGCCCACTTTCCCCCTGTCCTTGGGTTCTTCTCTCTGGGATCCTCAACCTGGAGTCGCTAGAGAAAAGGAGCTCCTCCCGGCCATGTTTTGGGGATCACGATGTGGAACTTTGCTTACTTTCTCCAGGCCATCAAATGCTAATCAAGGTTAGCATTTGATGCATTACTAGGAAAGTGATGCTCCCCATGCTGTATTCTGCTTTGGTTAGATCACTTTACCTGGAATATTGTGTCCAATTTTGGGCACCACAATTCAAGAGAGATGTTGATAAGCTGGAATATGTCCAGAGGAGGGTGACTAAAATGATCAAGGGTCTGGAGAACAAGCCCTATGAGGAGCGGCTTAAGGAGCTGGGCATGTTTAGCCTGAAGAAGAGAAGGCTGAGAGGAGACATGATAGCCATGTATAAATACGTGAGAGGGAGCCATAGGGAGGAGGAGGGAGCAAGCTTGTTTTCTGCTTCCTTGGAGACTAGGACGCAAGGGAACAATGGCTTCAAACTACAAGAGAGGAGATTCCATCTGAATATGAGGAAGAACTTCCTGACTGCGAGAGCCGTTCAGCAGTGGAACTCTCTGCCCCGGAGTGTGGTGCAGGCTCCTTCTTTGGAGGCTTTGAAACAGAGGCTGGATGGCCATCTGTCAGGGGTGCTTTGAAGGCAATATTCCTGCTTCTTGGCAGAATGGGGTTGGACTGGATGGCCCAGGAGGTCTCTTCCAACTCTTGGATTCTAGGATTCTATGCTTTCTCCTTTAAGGAGATGCCCTGTGTATTGTTAGGTGCAATCTGCAGGTCGGTCCCTTTTATGCTTCTACCTTTCCTTGGGTATCTGGGGGAGGAGGATGGCTTGGAGCTGGCTGCATTAGGAAAGGAGATTTCCAAATCTCACGTTTCAAAAAGAGTTGAGTGCAACCCAAAACCAATCTCCTTGGCAGCAAAGAGACACTCCTGGGAAAAGGACGAATGGACCTCCGCCCAAAGGTTTATCACACACCCCTTAACCAAAGCATAGGGGTGGAGAGCCCCTCCGGAGGCAGGTCAAGGCTCACCCAGGTGAGTCAGGGTGACAAAGCAAGCACCTGGTGCAACCAGAAGGTGTGCTTGCATCAGGTAACGAAGGACGAAAACATGAACGTATGATTGCATCATGTGGATGAGTATAAAAGCAGGTACCTCTTGCACAGTTAAGAGAATTTAGAGCCGCCATGGGCAAAGTTTGGTCCTCCAGGTGTTTTGGACTCCAACTCCCACAATTCCTAACAGCCGGTAGGCTGTTAGGAATTGTGGGAGTTGGAGTCCAAAAAACCTGGAGGACCGAACTTTGTCCAGGTCTGATTTGGAGACTTATTTGCACTCTGCACGGGTCCAAATACAGTCAGAGAGACCCCCCACCCTGCTCAAATCTCAATTCCAGCCCCTTCTAATGGCCCTGAGCAAACGGGGAGGGGAGGGTAAACGGGGCAGAAAGACCCCCGCAGCATGGCTGTTAGGAATTGTGAGAGTTGGAAGTCCAAAACACCTGGAGGACCGAACTTTGCCCAGGCCTAATTTGGAGACTTATTTGCACTCTGCACGGGTCCAAATACAGTCAGAGAGACCCCCCACCCTGCTCAGATCTCAACTGCAGCCCCCTCTAATGGCTCAGAGCAATTGGGGGGGGGGGGGAAATGGGGCAGAAAGACCCCTGCAGCACGGCTATTAGGAATTGTGAGAGTTGGAAGTCCAAAACACCTGGAGGACCGAACTTTGCCCAGGTCTGATTTGGAGACTTCTTTGCACTCTGCACGGGTCCAAACACAGCCTGACAGACTGCCCCCCCCCCCCTGCTCAGATCTCAATTGCAACCCTCTTTAATGGCTCAGAGCAATAAGGGGGGGGGGGGAACGGGGTGGAAAGCCCCCTCTAATGGCCCTGTGCAAATGGGGGGGGGGGGGGAAATGACAGAAAGACCCTCGCAGCACTGTACCGTCCTCAGGCGGCGCTGGGCCAGGGTCTCCTCCTGATGCATCTTCCGGAGGGCTGTGGGTTTGCTCGCCATCTGCAAATGAGAGCAAAGGACATTCAGTGCATTGCTCCCCATTGCATCAAAACATTTCGAAGCCCAGGAGTGGCCACAGGAGTGGCCCCAGCGGCCCTTGCACCCTCCTCCAGCTGCCTTGGCCAGTCAGTGGCCATGGGCAACAAGAGAAGCCCCTCCTCCAGCTACAAGTGGCTGTGGGCAACAAGAGGAGTCCCAAAAGGGGTGGGGGGCCTGTGCAGGGCAACAAGAGGGGTCCCAAAAGGGGTGGGGGGCCTGTGCAGGGCAACAAGAGGAGCCCCAAAAGGGGTGGGGGGTCTGTGCAGGGCAACAAGAGGAGCCCCAAAAGGGGTGGGGGCCTGTGCAGGGCAACAAGAGGAGTCCCAAAAGGGGTGGGGGGTCTGTGCAGGGCAACAAGAGGAGTCCCAAAAGGGGTGGGGGTCTGTGCAGGGCAACAAGAGGAGTCCCAAAAGGGGTGGGGGTCTGTGCAGGGCAACAAGAGGAGTCCCAAAAGGGGTGGGGGGTCTGTGCAGAGAAGGGGTGCTTGCCTTGTCCTGAGGCCGCTCCATCGCCTTCCTCTTCTGGGGGCTTCTCGGGGGTCTCCGGGCTGCTGGGGGGAGCTCCTTCACCTGCAGAAGAGGGTCAAAGGGAGACCCCTTAGTCCTTGGGAGAGGCAGGAAAGAGAGGAGGGGTCTCCCCGGCCTTTGTTCTCTTCTTTGTGCAGGAGAGGGACCCAGGCAGGGTTGCAAGCGGCTTTGAGTTCCATTCCATAGAGGAAAGCAGGATGACCATAATACCCTATTGACTCAAATCTAATGCTCACCTTTCCTTGCAAAATGGTCTCACCAAAATATGGGTGCGCATTAGATTCGCATCATACGGTCGTCTTAGTGCAGAGCCAAAGCCAAAGGGGAAGTTGCTTCCGGAGCTCTTCTTTGAGGGATGTCATCTCTGATTTCATGGCCATGGCTCAATACTATGCAACCCTGGGATTTGTAGTTTGGCAGAGAAGGCTAGAGATCTTGTAAAACTGCATGATTTCATCCCATGGAGCCAGTGCACAGGTGCAACCCAAGGATTTCGTTTCCATTGCTGGAAGCATTGGTGCTCCAACATGCTTGCTTTTCAGAGAAAGAATGCTAAATGTGCAGAAATTGTAATGCACACCTTATGGGGCCAAATGACAAAGAAGTGCGCTTGTTGCTGCTGCACATTATATTCAACACCAAATACAAGCTTTGGTTTCAGGTTATTAAAATTTGAAGTGCGCATTAGATTCGATGGAGCATTAGACTCGGGTCAATATGGGTAATAATAATAATAATAATAATAATAATAATAATAATAATAATAGCAGCAATGGCTGGATTCCCATCTTATATCAAGGAAGGTAAGAAGGGAGAGAGGAAGAAAAGAAGAAGGGAAGGATCAGCTCATGCCTCGTATTCAGGTTGGAAGGGAGAGAAGGAGGGAAGGAGGAAGAAAAAAGGAAGGAAGAAAAAAGGGAAGGTATAATAGGAGGAAAGAAGGAAAGAGGGAGGAGGCAGGAAGGAAGGGAAAGAAGGAAGGAAGGGGGAGGGAAGGAAGGAAGGAAGGAAGGAAGGAAGGAAGGAAGGAAGGAAGGACGGAAGGATGGAAGGAAGGAAGGAAGGAAGGAAGGAAGGAAGGAAGGAAGGAAGGACAGAAGGAAGAAAGGGCAGAAGGAAGGAAGGAAGGACAGAAGGAAGGAAGGAAGGAAGGAAGGAAGGAAGGAAGGAAGGAAGGAAGGAAGGAAGGACAGAAGGAAGAAAGGGCAGAAGGAAGGAAGGAAGGACAGAAGGAAGGAAGGACAGAAGGAAGGAAGGAAGGAAGGAAGGAAGGAAGGAAGGAAGGAAGGAAGGAAGGACGGACAGAAGGACAGAAGGAAGGAAGGAAGGAAGGAAGGAAGGACAGAAGGAAGGAAGGAAGGAAGGAAAGAAGAAACGAAAGAAGGAAGGAAGGAAGGAAGGAAGGACGGAAGGATGGAAGGAAGGAAGGAAGGAAAGAAGGAAGGAAGGAAGGAAGGACAGAAGGAAGAAAGGGCAGAAGGAAGGAAGGAAGGACAGAAGGAAGGAAGGACAGAAGGAAGGAAGGAAGGAAGGAAGGAAGGAAGGAAGGACAGAAGGAAGAAAGGGCAGAAGGAAGGAAGGAAGGACAGAAGGAAGGAAGGACAGAAGGAAGGAAGGAAGGAAGGAAGGAAGGAAGGAAGGACGGACAGAAGGACAGAAGGAAGGAAGGAAGGAAGGAAGGAAGGAAGGAAGGAAGGAAGGAAGGACAGAAGGAAGGAAGGAAGGAAGGAAAGAAGAAACGAAAGAAGGAAGGAAGGAAGAAAAAAGGGAAGGTATAATAGGAGGAAAGAAGGAAAGAGGGAGGAGGCAGGAAGGAAGGAAGGAAGGACGGAAGGATGGAAGGAAGGAAGGAAGGAAGGAAGGACAGAAGGAAGAAAGGGCAGAAGGAAGGAAGGAAGGACAGAAGGAAGAAAGGGCAGAAGGAAGGAAGGAAGGACAGAAGGAAGGAAGGACAGAAGGAAGGAAGGAAGGAAGGAAGGAAGGAAGGAAGGAAGGACGGACAGAAGGACAGAAGGAAGGAAGGAAGGAAGGAAGGAAGGAAGGAAGGAAGGACAGAAGGAAGGAAGGAAGGAAGGAAGGAAAGAAGAAACGAAAGAAGGAAGGAAGGAAGGAAGGAAGGAAGGAAGGGAAGGAAAGAAGAAAGGAAAGAAGGAAGGAAGGACAGAAGGAAGGAAGGACAGAAGGAAGGAAGGGAAGGAAGGAAGGAAAGAAGAAAGGAAAGAAGGAAGGAAGGAAGGAGGGAAGGAAGGAAGGAAGGAAGGAAGGAAGGAAGGAAGGAAGGCAGGCTTACCAGGCAGTGGGGCCCTTCTGGAGGAGTGGCCCTCGGAGAAGCTGGCCAGGACAGTCCGGCCGTAGAGGTCCTGCGGGAGGCGGAAGTTGCCATGGAGGGGGTGGTCTCCGTCGCCCCGGAGGGTGTCCTCCAGCACCGAGATCTGGGGGAGAAGGGCACCAAAGGTCATCCAGAGGGGCCTCAAGGGGAGAAAAAACCACCCCTATCCCCCCCACACCCTTTGAGTAGTGCCTTGCTTTCCCCAGAGACCTGCTGTGGGGAGAGGCGGAGGGTCTGGTTGAAGATGGTCCAGTTGACGGTCTGGAAGCAGGGCGGGGTGGTCAGCGAGCCGTTGTAGCGGAAGTAGCGCCCCAGGTCGGCGGGCAGCAGCTGGGTCACGTCGAAGCCCCCCACCAGCGTCTCCTCCCCTGGAAAGGAAAAGGGGGCAAGTGGAGGTTTTTTTTTGGGGGGGGGGGGGGCGGAAGACCCTGAGAAGAGGAAGTTGATAGCGCCTCCTGCAAGAGGGGCTGAGGGGATGCACAAGAGGCATCCCATTGCCTTGTGTTCTGACTCTTGGGGGGACCTAAGGGCTGGAAAATCCCCCCAAGAATCCAAACACAAGGCAAAATGCAATTGCAGCCTCCCTGATGGATGGCATCCTTGAAGTGACTGGACTGACCTTGAAGGAGCTGGGGGTGGTGACGGCCGACAGGGAGCTCTGGCGTGGGCTGGTCCATGAGGTCACGAAGAGTCGGAGACGACTGAATGAATGAACAACAACAACAACAACAACAACAACAGGAGCAGGATTCAAAACGATCTTGACAGATTAGAGAGATGGGCCAAAACTAACAAAATGAAGTTCATCAGGGACAAATGCAAGATACTCCACTTTGGCAGGAAAAACGAAATGCAAAGATACAGAATGGGTGACGCCTGGCTCGAGAGCAGGACGTGTGAAAAAGATCTTGGAGTCCTCGTGGGGAGGAAGGGGAACATGAGCCAACAATGTGATGTGGCGGCAAAAAAAGCCAATGGGATTTTGGCCTGCATCAATAGGAGCATAGTGTCTAGATCTAGGGAAGTCATTCTCCCCATGCTCTATTCTGCTTTGGTTAGACCACATCTGGAATATTGTGTCCAATTCTGGGCACCACAATTCAAGAGAGATATTGACAAGCTGGAATGTGTCCAGAGGAGGGCGACTAAAATGATCAAAGGCCTGGAGAACAAGCCCTATGAGGAGCGGCTTAAAGAGCTGGGCATGTTTAGCCTGAAGAAGAGAAGGCTGAGAGGAGATATGATAGCCATGTATAAATATGTGAGAGGAAGCCACAGGGAGGAGGGAGCAAGCTTGTTTTCTGCTTCCTTGGAGACTAGGATGCGGAACAATGGCTTCAAACTACAAGAGAGGAGATTCCATTTGAACATTAGGAGGAACTTCCTGACTGTGAGAGCCGTTCAGCAGTGGAACTCTCTGCCCCGGAGTGTGGTGGAGGCTCCTTCTTTGGAAGCTTTGGAAGCTGTCAGGGGTGATTTGAATGCAATATTCCTGCTTCTTGGCAGAATGGGGTTGGACTGGATGGCCCAGGAGGTCTCTTCCAACTCTTTGATTCTAGGATTCTATGATTCTATGATTCTGCGGAGAGGCGGAGGGTCTGATTGAAGATGGTCCAGTTGACGGTCTGGAAGCAGGGCGGGGTGGTCAGCGAGCCGTTGTAGCGGAAGTAACTCCCCAAATCTCTAGTATCCCTATTCCAATCAGATACTGGGGGTGACAAGATCCAAAATACAATACTTTAATCTGGAGAGTACAGTAACTACTGGGTGCAAGGCTGCCACGTTGGACCGTCCTGCATCATACTTGACCAGAGTCAGGTAGGATACACCTGCTCACGTGTGCAACGAAACCTCCCCCTCTTTTCCTTCTTTGCACTTCTCCAGGTTTCTGTCCTTCACTTTGGCGCCTCTCTGGGTTTTATTTATTTATTTACTTTACTTTACTTGTATACCGCAGTTTCTCAGCCAAACAGGCAACTCAACGCGGTTTACAACAAGGAAAAAAAATCAGACAAAGATATACAATTTAAAACCCAATAGCATGGTATACAATATTAATACAATCATAAACAACACAATACATCTCATAACTAGAGTCGTGATCCAGCTCGTCGTCCGTTTTTCCGTTCCTGTATCATAACATTCATTGCACTGTTGGTCCGAATGCCTGCTCAAACATCCAAGTTTTTAATCTTCTTCGGAACACCATTAATGAGGGGGCTGATCTAACCTCCATGGGAAGGGTGTTCCACAGCCGAGGGGTCACCACTGAGAAGGCCCTGTCTCTCGTCCCCGCCAGCCGCACCTGTGAAGCAGGCGGGATAGAGAGCAGGGCCCCCCCAGAAGATCTTAGGGTCCTGGTGGGCTGATAGGCCGAGATACGTTCGGATAGGTAGGTTGGGCCAGAACCGTTTAGGGCTTTATAGGCCAACGCCAGCACTTTGAATTGAGCCCGGTAGCAGATCGGTAGCCAGTGGAGTTGGCGCAACAGGGGGGTTGTATGCTCCCTGCGCTCCACTCCTGTTAAAATCATGGCTGCCGAATGTTGGACTAGTTGGAGCTTCCGAGCCGTCTTCAAAGGCAACCCCACGTAGAGAGCGTTACAGTAGTCTAAATGGGATGTAACCAGAGCGTGGACTACCGTGGCCAAGTCAGACTTCCCAAGGTACGGGCGCAGCTGGCGCACAAGCTTTAGCTGTGCAAATGCTCCCCTGACCACCGCCGAAACCTGGTGTTCCAGGCTCAGCAATGAGTCCAGGGTCACACCCAAACTGCGAACCTGTGTCTTCAGAGGGAGCGCGACCCCATCCAACACAGGCTGTAACCCTATGCCCTGTTTGGCCTTGCGACTGACCAGGAGTACCTCTGTCTTGTCTGGATTCAATGTCAATTTGTTCGCCCTCATCCAGACCGTCACAGCGGCCAAGCACCGGTTCAGGACCTGGACAGCCTCCTTAGTAGCGGGTGGGAAGGAGTGACAGAGTTGGACATTATCCGCGTACAGATAACATCGCACTCCGAAACTCCGCATGATCTCTCCCAGCGGCTTCATGTAGATGTTAAACAACATGGGAGACAGTATTGAACCCTGAGGAACCCCACAAGACAAAGGTTGTGGGGTTGAACAGGAGTCTCCCAGTAACACCTTCTGAGACCGACCCTCAAGGAATGAGCGGAGCCACTGCAAAACAGTCCCTCCAAGATTGTTGAGACAGAGGGATTGTGGCAATGATGAAAAGCAGTGGGGACACTGAGTCTCCCTGAAAAATCCCTCTTCTGATGCTGACAAGTCCATAGTTTTACTTTCCAACAAACAGTTCAGTCTTCCAGTGCTTCATCCTATTTTCAATAAAAGTGCCAACATTTTTACAAATCCCGATGGTGTCTAGGCACTTGATGATCCAACTGTGTGGGAGTGAGTCAAAGGCTTTGTTGTAATCCACGTCATGCGAAGATTGGTTTTTCGGCTTTTGCAGTTCTCCAGAATCATTTAGTCAATTAATAACTGGTCTTTTGTGCCCCTGCTTTTTTGTTTGTTGCCTTTCTGTTCATCCGGCAAGATATTATTTTCTTTAAGATAATCTTGAATTCTGTCAGCTATGGTGCCAGTCAATAGTTTAAACATAGTGGGCAGACATTATTGTTGTTCAGTTCTTGTGGGTTTTTTCGGGCTATATGGCCATGTTCTAGAGGCATTTCTCCTGATGTTTCGCCTGCATCTATGGCAAGCATCCTCTGAGGATGCTTGCCATAGATGCAGGCGAAACATCAGGAGAAATGCCTCTAGAACATGGCCATATAGCCCAAAAAAACCCACAAGAACTGAGTGATTCCAGCCATGAAAGCCTTCGACAATACATTATTGTAGTTGTTTTTGTTGTTGTTGTTGCCCAAGTCTACACTGCTATATCATAGAATCCTAGAATCCTAGAGTTGGAAGAGACCGGGTGGGCCATCATCCAGTCCAACCTCATTATGCCAAGAAGCAGGAAAATCACATTCAAAGCACCCCTGACAGATGGCCATCCAGCCTCTGTTTAAAAGCCTCCAAAGAAAGAGCCTCCACCACACTCCAGGGCAGAGAGTTCCACTGCTGAATGGCTCTCACAGTCAGGACGTTCTTCCTCATGTTCAGACAGAAACTCCTTTCATAGAATAATAGAATCATAGAATCAAAGAGTTGGAAGAGACCTCCTGGGCCATCCAGTCCAACCCCATTCTGCCAAGAAGCCGGAAAATCACATTCAAATCACCCCTGACAGATGGCCATCCAGCCTCTGTTTAAAAGCCTCCAAAGAAAGAGCCTCCACCACACTCCAGGGCAGAGAGTTCCACTGCTGAATGGCTCTCACAGTCAGGAAGTTCTTCCTAATGTTCAGATGGAATCTCCTCTCTTGTAGTTTGAAGCCATTCTTCCGCGTCCTAGTCTCCAGGGAAGCAGAAAACAAGCTTGCTCCCTCCTCCTCCCTGTGGCTTCCTCTCACATATTTATACATGGCTCTCATATGTCCTCTCATCCTTCTCTTCTTCAGGCTAAACATGCCCAGCTCCTTAAGCCGCTCCTCATAGAGCTTGTTCTCCAGACCCTTTATCATTTTAGTTGCCCTCCTCTGGACACATTCCAGCTTGTCAATATCTCTCTTGAATTGTGGTGCCCAGAATTGGACACAATATTCCAGGTGTAGTCTAACCAAAGCAGAATAGAGCATGGGGAGCATGACTTCCCTAGATCTAGGCACAAGGCTCCTCTTGATGCAGGCCAACATCCCATTGGCTTTTTTTTTGCCGCCACATCGCATTCCTGGCTCATGTTTAACTTCCTGTCCATGAGGACTCCAAGATCTTTTCCACACGTCCTGCTCTCGAGCCAGGCATTATCCCCCGTTCTGTATCTTTGCATTTCGTTTTTCCTGCCTAAGTGGAGTATCTTGCGTTTGCCCATTCTATATCTTTGCATTTTGTTTTTCCTGCCTAAGTGGAGTATCTTGCATTTGTCACTGTTGAACTTCATTTTGTTAGTTTTGGCCCATCTCTCTAATCTGTCAAGATCGTTTTGATCAAGTTCAAAGCAGATAATCTGGATGTTATTCAGCTGTGTAGAAGTGGCCCCTGTTCCAAAACAATCCTGTTTTCCGCCTCCCACTTCTCTCTTCCATGTCATCGTGCTCTTCCTTTCCCCTTTCACCTACACACCTTCTCCCTCAGTACCTGGCAGCGCTGCCCTTCTCACACCTTCCCTTCCTCCTGCCTTCTTTCTCTCTTTCTCAAAACTTCATTCTGATGCAATCTTATACGTTTCCCCTTTCCAAAGACACCTCCCCGCCCTCTGTCCGTTCCTCACCTTCCTCTTGGATGGCGCCCAGGTGCTCCAGGATGTGCTGGTAAGGTGCGTTCTCCTCGGAGCCCACCTGGGGAATTCCCACAAAACAGCAGAGTGTTTCAAAACACAAAAAGAATACACAGCAGAGCGTTCGGCTCACAGCAAGCGAAAGCAATACAGTACAGTGGGTTGTTGTAGGTTTTTTCAGGCTCTATGGCCATATTCTAGAGGCATTCTCTCCTGACGTTTTGCCTGCATCTATGGCAAGCATCCTCAGAGGAAGTGAGGTCTGTTGGAAGTAGGAAAAATGGGTTTATATATCTGTGGAATGATGACCAGGGTGGGACAAAGGACTCTTGTCTGCTGGAGCTAGGGGTGAATGTTTCAACTGACCACCTTGATTAGCATTTGATGGCCTGGCAGTGCCTGGGGCAATCTTTTGTTGAGAGGTGATTAAATGTCCTTGTTTGTTTCCTCTCTGTTGTTGTGCTGTTGTAATTTTAGAGTTTTTTTTTAATACTGGTAGCCAGAATTTGTTCATTTTTGTGGTTTCCTCCTTTCTGTCTCACAACCACCATGTCAGACTACACAGAGAAGCCATTGAAATCCACAAGCATGTGGACAATTTCAACAGAAAGGAGGAAATCATGAAAATCAATAAAATCTGGCTACCAGTATTAAAAAAAAAAACTCTAAAATTACAACAGCACAACAACAGAGAGGAAACAATCAGGGTCAGCTAATCACCTCTCAACAGAAGATTGCTCCAGGCACTGCCAGGCCATCAAATGCTAATCAAGGTGGTCAGTTGAAACATTCCCACCTAGCTCCAACAGACAAGAGTCCTGGCTGCTGACTGTTGCACCAGTTGGAGCTTCCGGGCCGTCTTCAAGGGCAGCCCCACGTAGAGCGCATTGCAGTAGTCCATTCTGGATGTAACAAAGCCGTGGACCACGCTGGTCAAGTCAGACTTCACGAGGTATGGTTGCAGCTAGCACATGAGTTTAAGTTGTGCAAAGGTCCTCCTGGCCACCGCCGACACCTGAGCATCAAGCGACAGCGTTGAGTCCAGGAGGACTCCCAAGCTACAGACCTACGCCTTCACGGGGAGTGTAACCCCAAAGGATGTTGTATGCTCCCTATAGTTTGCTCCAGTAAGGAGCCTGGCTGCCCGTTGTACGAATTAGAGCTTCTGGGCCGTCTTCAAGGGCAGCCCCACATAAAGCGCATTGCAGTAGTCCAGTCTGGATGTAACTAACGCGTGGACCACCCTGGCCAAGTCATACTTCACGAGTATGGTCGCAGCTGGCGCAGAAGTTTACGTTGTGTAAAAGCCCTCCTGGCTACTGCTGACACCTGAGCATCAAGTGACAGTGTTGAGTACAGGAGGACTCCCAAACTACAGACCTGCACTCTCAGGGGGAGTGTAACCCCATTGAGCACAGGTTGCCCCCCAATACCCCAGCTGGAGGTGAAGGAAGAATGACCAGGAGGTCTTAAAACAAAGGAACACGCATCCTGAAGAAGCTCCATTCCAGGTCATCATTTAGGATGGGAGGAGAAAGGAATGAGGGGCTAGATTAATGGTATCTATCTGCTTCTCGTTGAGGACTAGAGGCTTAAGAGACCCGAACTGAGACCCCACCTGCAGCCTACTCACCTCGAGAAAGGCGGCCAGCACCGCCAACCCGCCAGGCTCCTTTGCTGCCTCCTTGATGCTGCCGAAGCGGGAGTCGTAGTGGACCACGTGGAGCTGGAATCAAGGGGAGAGAGTGGGCATCTTTGTGGGCACCCCAAAGCCCCCTCCCATGGTGCACCCTGCCCACCCTCTCGATCCTCGGGCCCTTCCCGAATGGAAGATCCTGGTAAATCCTGGACAACAAGGGTGGATGGATGCTTGAAGCAAACCATCTGCACCTGCAGCATTCCAGCACGGCAGGGTTTAACACAAGCATGGGCCAACTTCGGCCCTCCCTCCAGGTGTTTTGGACTTCAACTCCCACAATTCCTAACAGCCGGTAGGCTGTTAGGAATTGTGGGAGTTGAAGTCCAAAACACCTGGAGGGTCCAAGTTTGCCCGTATCTAGTTTAAATCATCAGCAATTATAAGATCTATCAACCAAAAGGTTGCAAGTTCAAAACTCCGGGTTGGCGTGAGCTGCCAATTGTCAGCCTAGCTCATTGTTTACCTAAGCAATTCGAAAACACCTTTAGCTGTGATGAGAGAAATTAGGTACCGCTAAAAAGTGGGGGAGGTGTTTTATGATGCCATAAAGAAAAGATTAAAAAATACTGGGTGACCAAAAGGAGGGAGGAAGTCCTGACAGCTCTTTGTCATAGAGGATAGAGCAACAGCATCCCCTGGACTCCAGCCCAACCTTCCATGGCACCAAAAACAGCTGAAACAAACCACCTTCTGTTCTGTCTGTCTGTTTATTGTCTATACAAAGTGGCATTGAATGTTTGCCGAGCATATGTACTGTGATCCGTCCTGAGTCCCCTTCGGGGTGAGAAGGACGGAATATAAATAAAGTGTTGTTGTTGTTGTTGTTGTTGTTATTATTATTATTATTATTATTATTATTATTATTATTACATACACTGCTGAACTGTAATTAAAAGTTGCTGATGAGAACTGTGACAATGATTAACTGTTAAACACTTGGTGGAAAACAACATGTTTACATTACCAAAGCCAATGGCTCTTTTAAGTAACGAAGTGTTTACAAGGTTCCTTACATTAAGAGGGGAGCAAACAAGGCCCCTTAATATGGAAACCAATTGCCACTTAAGGAAGCAAAGTCAACATGTGCAAAGTCAACATGTGCAGGAAATCTGTCGACTAAAGAGTTGGCAATTTATGTACTGTGATCCATTCTGAGTCCCCTGTGGGGTGAGAAGGGTGGAGTTGTTGTTGTTGTTGTTATTATTACATACATTGCTGAACTGTAATTAAAAGTTGCTGATGAGAACTGTGACAATGATTAACTGTTAAACTCTTGGTGGAAAACAACATGTTTACATTACCAAAGCCAATGGTTCTTTTAGATAAGGAAGTGTTTACAAGGTTCCTTACGTTAAGAGGGGAGCAAACAAGGCTCCTTAATATGGAAACCAATTGTCACTTAAGGAAGCAAAGTCAACATGTGCAGGAAATCTGTCGACCAAAGAGTTGGCAATTTATGTACTGTGATCCATCCTGAGTCCCCTGTGGGGTGAGAAGGGTGGAATATAAATAAAGTGTTGTTGTTGTTGTTGTTGTTGTTGTTGTTGTTGTTGTTATTATTACATACATTGCTGATTAAAAGTTGCTGATGAGAACTGTGACAATGATTAACTGTTGAACTCTTGGTGGAAAACAACATGTTTACATTACCAAAGCCAATAGCTCTTTTAAGTAATGAAGTGTTTACAAGGTTCCTTACATTAAGAGGGAAGCAAACAAGGCTCCTTAAGAAGAAAAATCAATTATCACTTGAGGAAGCAAAGTCAATATCTGCAGGAAATTTGTCAGTTCAAAGCCATGACTCAAGGTGAGTTCCTGACTGTCAGCCCTGGCTTCCGCCAACCTTGCAGTTTGAAAGCATGCAATGCAAGTAGATCAATAGGTACCGCCTTGGTGGGAAGGTAAAAGGGCACTCCATGCAAATATGCAGGCAACAGAGGGATATCTATGGATAGCAGGCTCCGTGGCATGGAAAAAAATGGAAGAAGAACACGTCCTCAAGGCCAGAAGCTGAGCATCGCCTCCAGATGCTGGAGATGAAAAAGGGGGGAGACCTTTACTTTTGTCCGTGTTATTGTATGTCGTTGTGTAAAATACATTGAATGTTTGCCTCATATGTGTTCTGTAATATGCTCTGAGTCCCCCTGGGGAGATAAAGCGGAATATAAAGAAAGATTATCATTCTTGTTGTTGTTGTTGTTGTTGTTGTTGTTGTTGTTGTTGTTGTTGTTATTATTATTATTAGTGTTTACAAGGTTCCTTAAATTAAGAAGGAAGCAAACAATGCTCCTTAAGAAGGAAAACGAATTATCATTTAAGGAAGCAAAGTCAACATCTGTCCAGGAACTGATGGGGAGCCAGAATGTTTCAGGCTGGAAAACAACTTGTCCCTCATTTACAGCTTCATCCACTTTTTGAAACAGCATCAGCAGAGAATTGCTATATCAGAGACCTTCTAGAATTCCAAAAGTGTGGCAGAAGGACGGGAGGGCTGGACTAGATGCCTTCAAGGTCCTTCCACTTGTGTGATCCTAGCAAGCAGTGTGTGTGTGTGTGTGTGTGAATATAGATGTAGGCCTACAGAGAGTTGAACCACTAGGTCTCTCTGCGACCTGGCCAAAGGTTTGGGGTCTGAGATGTCACACTCCACCTTCCCTCATTGAAATGGCTTGTGTGTATCAGTGAGAGCAGCGTGAAAAAGGGACTGACCTCTCCGGCGAAGCGGTGCCCATCCACGGTGTGTTCGGAGCCCCCCAGGCCGGGCTGGGACCCCCAGTGCAGGTGTAGCTGGGCTGCCTGGTACGGGAAAGGGAAGCCCCCGCCGGACACAGACAGGTTCCTGGGCAGGTCCAGCACGACTGCAAGGGGAGGGGGAGAGAATCATAGAATCCTAGAATCAAAGAGTTGGAAGAGACCTCCTGGGCCATCATCCAGTCCAACCCCATTCTGCCAAGAAGCAGGAATATTGCATTCAAATCACTCCTGGCAGATGGCCATCCAGACTCTGTTTAAAAGCTTCCAAAGAAGGAGCCTCCACCACACTCCGGGGCAGGGAGTTCCACTGCTGAACGGCTCTCACAGTCAGGAAGTTATAGAATCCTAGAATCAAAGAGTTGGAAGAGACCTCCTGGGCCATCATCCAGTCCAACCCCATTCTGCCAAGAAGCAGGAATATTGCATTCAAATCACTCCTGGCAGATGGCCATCCAGACTCTGTTTAAAAGCTTCCAAAGAAGGAGCCTCCACCACACTCCGGGGCAGGGAGTTCCACTGCTGAACGGCTCTCACAGTCATAGAATCCTAGAATCAAAGAGTTGGAAGAGACCTCATGGGCCATCCAGTCCAACCCCATTCTGCCAAGAAGCAGGAATATTGCATTCAAAGCACCCCCGACAGATGGCCATCCAGCCTCTGTTTAAAAGCTTCCAAAGAAGAAGCCTCCACCACGCTCCGTGGCAGAGAGTTCCACTGCTGAACGGCTCTCCCAGTCAGGAAGTTCTTCCTCATGTTCAGATGGAATCTCCTCTCTTGTAGTTTGAAGCCATTGTTCCATTGCATCCTAGTCTCCAAGGAAGCAGAAAACAAGCTTGCTCCCTCCTCCCTATGGCTTCCTCTCACATATTTATACATGGCTATCATATCTCCTCTCATCCTTCTCTTCTTCAGGCTAAACATGCCCAGCTCCTTAAGCCGCTCCTCATAGGGCTTGTTCTCCAGACCCTTGATCATTTTAGTCACCCTCTTCCTCTGGACACATTCCAGCTTGTCAATGTCTTTCTTCAATTGCGGTGCCCAGAATTGGACACAATGTTCCAGGTGTGGTCTAACCAGAGCATTCAGAAGATCTACAAGCCACTCTCAACACCTTCGCAGAAGCATACACGAAGCTTGGCCTGTCACTGAACATTGAGAAAACCAAAGTGCTGTTCCAGCAGTCACCAGTCAATCCATCTCCAATGCCAGAGATATAGCTCAATGGTGTCACATTAGAAATTGTGGACCATTTCCGCTCCCTTGGCAGCCACCTCTCCACCAAAGTCAACATTGACACTGAAATACAACACCGCCTGAGCTCTGCGAGTGCAGCATTTTCCGAATGAAGCAGAGAGTGTTTGAGGACTGGGACATCCGTAGGGAGACCAAGGGGCTTGTCTATAAAGCTATTATCCTCCCAACCTTGCTCTATGCCTGCAAAACGTGGACTGTCTACAGACGTCACATGCAACTCCTGGAACAACTCCATCAGTGCTGCCTCCAGGAAATCCTGCCCAACTAGCAGGTTGAAAGCAGAAATGCGAGTAGATAAAATAGGTACTGCTTTTAGTGCTGAGGCAATAAAGGTATCCTTAAGGACATTGACTAGAGCAGGGGTAGGAAACCTTCGGCTCTCCAGGTGTGGTGGACTTCAACTCCCACAATTCCTTGAGGCTCGGCATTCACCCCAAAGGCTTACACGTGCCTCAAGGAATTGTGGGAGTTGAAGTCCACCACACCTGGAGAGCCGAAGGTTCCCTACCCCTGGACTAGAGGAATGCTCCTCGGCATGGAAGATGGAGCGATAGTATCCCTACCCCAATGGCCAGAGTTGAACACAGCCTCCAAGACGCCGGAAATAAGATGGGGACAAATGATAAAAATCCCAGTTAAAAGCCATTCCTGGCACAATAGGAGGAAGGGGAGGGGGCAGGTGGAGACCCCCACACGGCCCTATGGCAGGCTTAGCCTTTTCATAGAACCCCAGAGTTAGACGAGACCCCCAAGGGCTATCCAGTCTAAGCCCCTTTCTGCCATTCAGGAAAACACAATCAAAACTGTCCTGGCAGATGGCCACCCTGCCTCTGCATTTGTCTTCCTTCTTTAACTTACCGTATATACTCGAGTATAAGCCGACCTGAATATAAGCTGAGCTACTTAATTTTACAACAAAAACTGGGAAAACGGAGGGTGAGAAATTCAGTAGCTACTGGTACATTTCAAAACGAAAACAGACACTAATAAAATTACATTAATTGAGGCATCAGTAGGTTAAATTGTTTTGAATATTTAATTAAAATTGTAATTTACGATAAGTCTGCCCTAACCTTATTATTGGAAGGATATGTAAGCACATTTAAACTGAAGTCAGCCCTAACCTTCTTCAGCTTAAATGTGCTTACATATCCTTCCAATAATAATAAAGACAGTAAAATAAAATAGAGGAATAATAATAGAGTGAAATAATAAATATATTAATCATGGAGTAAAATGATAAATTCAGTGATAACACTTCTAAAATAAAATAATAAATGCAATAATAAAGTAAAATGATAACTAAAATAATAATAATAAATAGAGTAAAATAATAAATGCAATAATAAAGTAAAATGATAACTAAAATAATAATAATAAATAGAGTAAAATAATAAATGCAATAATAAAGTAAAATGATAACTAAAATAATAATAATAAATAGAGTAAAATAATAAATGCAATAATAAAGTAAAATGATAACTAAAATAATAATAATAAATAGAGTAAAATAATAAATGCAATAATAAAGTAAAATGATAACTAAAATAATAATAAATAGAGTAAAATAATAAATGCAATAATAATAATAATAATAATGACAGAGTAAAATAATAAATAACCTTGACTCGAGTATAAGCCGAGGGGACTTTTTCAGCCTAAAACAAGGGTTGAAAAACTAGGCTTATACTCGAGTATAGACCAGTGGTTCTCAACCTTTCTAACACCGGGACCCCTAAATATGGTTCTCATGTTGTGGTGACCCCCAACCTCGCCAACCTTGGATGGCGAGAGCACAAGGCAAGCGAGACAGGATTTGCACGAGGCCAGGCCTCATGTGAAGGAGCCCTCACCTGGCCTCATGACCCCTTCGAAATGGCCAGGCGACCCCCCTGGGGGTCGTGACCCCCAGGTTGAGAACCACTGTTATAGACAGTATTTACAAAGAGCAAGAGGGAACAAGGAGAGTCATGGAAGAAGAACACACACACACACACTCAACTCACTTGTGTGTCCGTTGTTCTTCAGCTGCAGTTGCATTTCGGATGGCAGGTCGTAGCCGGACAACAGGATGGGGGTCAGCTGGGGGCTGAAGATGGCCGTGCTGGTTTCAATGTCAATGGGGGACTGCAGGTGCCCCCCACAAAAAGGGAAGGCGGAGCTCCAATTGGCCTTGTCTGCAGGAAGAGGGCACACTCAAATTGAGGGGGGTCAGTGGGGGGGGGGGATTGGGAAAACCAACAGGACCATAGGGTGCGGGGTCTTCACCTGTGTAGCTCCAGTGATGGGGGTCTCCATGGTGAGGGGGGCCTGGGGAGAAAAGAAAGAGAGGGACATAAGCAAGGCTCCACAATAATGGGGGGGGGGGTTGTCACCCCGATGACATTTCCCCTGCTCCTGGTATTGTCAAACCACAACACACACACACAGACACATACACACCCAAGCTCACCAAGAAACTTCAAGCAAATTTTATTATTTTTTCCTCATTAAAATCTTCAGGAGAGGAGGATCCTCCAAATGCACTGCTTCCAAGCTGCGAGCTTGCTTCTCCTTGGATTTCTTGGAGAGCATCCCAATCCCTGCAGATTTCCAATTTCCTATTCCTGGACTGCAGCTCCCAGAAATCCTCCAGGTAGGTAGATTAGGTAGAGATAGACAGGCAGGCAGGCAGGCAGGCAGGTAGATGGATCAGGAGGACTGTTGGGAGTTGTGGTCCAAGAAGAGGCAGAGAAGGAAGAAAAAGGAGAAAGAGGAAGGGAAAGAAAAGGTGGATGGAAAGGGAAGAGGAAGAGAAGGAAGGAAGGAAGGAGAGAAGGAAAGTCTAAAAGGAAGGGAAGGAAGGGAAGGAAGGACAGGAAAGAAGGAAGGAAGGAAGGAAGGAAGGAAGGAAGGAAGGAAGGAAGGAAGGAAGGAAGGAAGGAAGGAGAGAAGGAAAGTCTAAAAGGAAGGGAAGGAAGGACAGAAAGGAAGGAAGGAAGGAAGGAAGGAAGGAAGGAAGGAAGGAAAGACTTAAAGGAAGGGAAGGAAGGACAGAAAAGAGGGAAGGAAGGACAGAAAGGAAGGAAGGAAGGAAGGAAGGAAGGAAGGAAGGAAGGAAGGAAGGAAGGAAGGAAGGAAAGAGAGAAAGAAAGACTAAAAGGAAGGGATGGAAGGATAGAATGAAAGAAAGAAAGAAAGGATAGAAAGAGACAGAAAGAAAGAAAGGAAGGAAGGAAGGAAGGAAGGAAGGAAGGAAGGAAGGAAGGAGAGGGAGAAGGCGAGGGAGAGAAGGTTGGCCACAGCAATATGTAGCAGGTACAGCTAGATTATGATACATCAATAAATTTGGGAGAAAACATATCGATAAAAATGCTCCCTGCCCACCTGGGAATGGCTTCCCTTCGCCCTTCCTTCCTTCCTTCCTTCCTTCCTTCCTTCCTTCCTTCCTGCTACCTGTCCAAGGTGAAACAGAGGTCTTCCCAGGCCACTCCCACACCTGGCTGGGCTCAGCGCTTGCCATAGAGAGAAGGGGTCTCCTCCAATCCTAGAACTGTGATTCTAGGCTTCGACTAACCACGCAAGGCCAGCGTGTCCATTCTGGATCACAGGATCTTGGACTGGAAGAGACCCCCAAGGGCCATCCAATCCAACCCCCTTCAGCCAGGCAGGAACAACAAACCCTCCTGACAGATGGCCCTGCAGCCTGCCTTGTATATCAATGCAAGGCCAGCTTGCCCATTCTGCATCATACGATCTTGTACTGGAAGGGACCCCCAAGGGCCATCCAATCCAACCCCCTTCAGTGAGTAGGGAACAACAAGCCCTCCTGACAGATGCCCCTGCAGCCTCCTTTGTATATTAATGCAAGGCCAGCGTGCCCATACTGCATCACAGGATCTGAGCATGGAAGGGACCTCCAAAGGCCATCCAATCCAACCCCCTTCAGCCAGGCAGGAACCCCAAGCCCTCCCAACAGATGGCCATCCACCCTCCTTTGTATCATTTATAAGGAAAAAATAAGATGTAGAAATGGAAGATGAAGTAAAATATTGAGACAGCAAAAGTCTAAAACAAGAAGCAGGGTGATAAGAATATTATTTATTAGGCATGGACCAAATTCCTACTGGCTGGTAGGAATTGTGTGAGTTGAAGTCCAAAACACCTGGAGGGAGGGCCAAAGTTGGCCCACACCTGTTATATATTCATCAAGAGAAGGGCCCCCCTCCTAAGAAATTGTACAAAATTACACAATTCCAGAGTTGGAAGGGACCCCCAAAGGTCATCCAGTCCAACCCCCTTTGTGCCAGGCGTCAAGGTGCCATCCAGGCAGGTGACTCCATGCTGCAGGATCCCAGAGGGAGGGAGGGCCGGGCCATCCATCCATCCACCCACCCCACTGTCACTGGAAATTAGTGTCTCTGCTGGAACAGGCAGTGCAGACGGGGGTGAGGGCTGGCGCCGACCCAGGAGGCTGAGCCACCCGAGGCAGGCACAGGGCCAGCTCTTCACATTGCTTTGGCACCCCTTTCAGTGCCGTGGCTGAGAGCTATGGAATCATTAGGTTGTAGATTTGCAAGGTTTGAGCCTTCCCTGCGAGGGAGTGCTGGTGCCCCACTAAACTACAACTCCCATAATCCCACAGCATGTTCAAGTGGAGACAAAGTGCATCCTTTCTACAGTGTAGACCAAGCATGGACAGATCTTGGATTGTGTCTTCCTGTTTGACCGAAGGGAGTTGGATTGGATGGTCTTTAGGATGCCCTCAATGCTAGTGGAATATGAAGCACCTGGTGACGACTCCTTTCCAACAAGGCTAGATGGCCATCTGTCGGGAGAGCTTTGGTTGGGTGTTCCCTGCATTTGTATGTTTGAGCTTGGCCTTATGCCACACTTCTACCAATTACTAAAATTTTTGGAAGATTATTGCAATATATGACAATTGGAGCGAGAATGGTTTATGCTCAGAGATGGAAGGAAAGAGTGCTCTCAAGGCGAGAAGGAGAGAGGAACAAGATCTCAGAACAGGCTTTAAAATGTTTATAACTGTTGTACTACATGCAGTCAGGACCGTGGTAGCGCAGCAGGTTACACCACTAGCTGCAGGAAATCTGCTGATTGGAGGGTTGGCAGTTCAAAGCCACAGATCAGGGTGAGCTCCCAACTGTTAGCCATAGCTTCTGCCAACCTAGCAATTCAAAAGCATGCAATATGAGTATATCAATAGTTGCCACCTGAGCGGGAAGGTAAAGGGGCGCCCTATGCAGACATGGAGTGCTGGTGCCCCACTAAACTACAACTCCCATAATCCCACAGCATGTTCAAGTGGGGACAAAGTGCATCCCTTCTACAGTGTAGACCAAGCATGGCCAGATCTTGGATTGTGTCTTCCTGTTTGACCGAAGAGAGTTGGACTGGATGGTCTTTAGGATGCCCTCAACGCTAGTGGAATATGAAGCACCTGGTGGCGACTCCTTTCCAACAAGGCTGGATGGCCATCTGTCAGGAGAGCTTGGGTTGGGTGTTCCCTGCATTTGTATGTTTGAGCTTGGCCTTATGCCACACTTCTACCAATTCCTCAAAAGTTTGGAAGATGATTGCAATATATGACAATTGGAGCGAGAATGGTTTATGCTCAGAGATGGAAGGAAAGACTGCTCTCAAGGCGAGAGGGAGAGAGGAACAAGATCTCAGAACAGGCTTTAAAATGTTTTTAACTGTTGTATTAAATGCAGTCAGGACCATGGTAAAGCAGCAGGTTACACCACTACCTGAAGGAAATCTGCTGACTGGAGGGTTGGCAGTTCAAAGCCACAGATCGGGGTGAGCTCCCAACTGTTAGCCATAGCTTCTGCCAACCTTGCAATTCAAAAGCATGCAATATGAGTATATCAATAGTTGCCACCTGAGCGGGGAGGTAAAGGGGTGCCCCATGCAGACGTCGAATGCAAGTGCCCCACTAAACTACAACTCCCATAATCCCACAGCATGTACAAGTGGAGACAAAGTGCATCCCTTCTACAGTGGAGGCCAAGCATGGACAGATCTTGGATTGTGTCTTCCTGTTTGACCGAAGGGAGTTGGATTGGATGGTCTTTAGGATGCCCTCAACGCTAGTGGAAAACGAAGCACCTGGTGGCGACTCCTTTCCAACAAGGCTGGATGGCCATCTGTCAGGAGAGCTTTGGTTCGGTGTTCCCTGCACTTGTATGTTTGAGCTTAGCCTTATGCCACACTTCTACCAATTACTCAAAATTTTGGAAGATTATTGCAATATATGACAATTGGAGCGAGAATGGTTTATGCTCAGAGATGGAAGGAAAGAGTGCTCTCAAGGCGAGAAGGAGAGAGGAACAAGATCTCAGAACAGGCTTTAAAATGTTTATAACTGTTGTACTACATGCAGTCAGGACCGTGGTAGCGCAGCAGGTTACACCACTAGCTGCAGGAAATCTGCTGACTGGAGGGTTGGCAGTTCAAAGCCATGGGTTGGGGTGAGCTCCCAACTGTTAGCCATAGCTTCTGCCAACCTAGCAATTCAAAAGCATGCAATGTGAGTATATCGATAGTTGCCACCTGAGTGGGAAGGTAAAGGGGCGCCCCATGCAGACATGGAGTGCTGGTGCCCCACTAAACTACAACTCCCATAATCCCACAGCATGTTCAAGTGGAGACAAAGTACATCCCTTCTACAGTGGAGACCAAGCACGGGCAGATCTTGGATTGTGTCTTCCTGTTTGACCGAAGAGAGTTGGATTGGATGGTCTTTAGGATGCCCTCAACTCTAGTGGAATATGAAGCACGTGGTGGCGACTCCTTTTTGAAGGAAGGGTTCCAACAAGGCTGGATGGCCATCTGTTGGGAAAGCTTGGGTTGGGTGTTCCCTGCATTTGTATGTTTGAGCTTGGCCTTATGCCACACTTCTACCAATTCCTCAAAAGTTTGGAAGATGATTGCAATATATGACAATTGGAGCGAGAATGGTTTATGCTCAGAGATGGAAGGAAAGAGTGCTCTCAAGGTGAGAAGGAGAGAGGAACAAGATCGCAGAACCAGCTTTAAAATGTTTTTAACTGTTGTATTAAATGCAGGAAATCTGCTGACTGGAGGGTTGGCAGTTCAAAGCCACGGGTTGGGATGAGCTCCCAACAGTTAGCCATAGCTTCGGCCAACCTAGCAATTCAAAAGCATGCAATATGAGTATATCAATAGTTGCCACCTGAGCGGGAAGGTAAAGGGGTGCCCCATGCAGACGTCGAATGCAAGTGCCCCACTAAACTACAACTCCCATAATTCCACAGCATGTTCAAGTGGAGACAAAGTGCAATCACAATCTATACATCTCAGCTATTAACTTAAAGAAGATTACTCTCAGCCCAGTCAGCAAAAGTAGCAGTGGTCAAAGAAGAACAAAGAGCCTGAAGATAACTTTTCCTCTTTTCACATTCACACACATGGTTTTCCTCAGACCTATTTAATTGAGGGGGTGGCAGTGATTTTACTAATTACATCGGTCTAGAACTACATCATAGCTGGTCACCTATTAGATATAATACTGAGGTGGGATAAGAGAGTCTTTCCCCCTTGTTATAGTTAACTATCTTCATTTAAAGTAGTGTCCAGCTGAACGATAACCCTGTAAGCTGTTGGGCCGTGGGAGAGATTGCTTGTTCTCCCTCGCCAAGATAGTCTTGATCTTTGTCACACTGGTGTCAAGTGGTAGGGTTTGTGTCCCCTTGCCAGGGTTGTCGCTTGATTTTATTACAGCATGCGATATGAGTATATCAATAGTTGCCACCTGAACAGGAAGGCAAGAGGGCACCCCATGCAGACATGCCAGCAACTGATTGGAGATGTCTACAGACAGCGGGCTCCTCAGCATGGGAAATGGAACAAGAGCACCTCCCCATGGCTGGAGTTGAGCATTGCCTCCAGACGCCAGAGATGGAATAGGAAGGCCTTTACCTTTTTCTGTGTGTTGTATGTCATTGTGATCACTGTGTAAAAGGCACTGAATGTTTGCCTTATATCTTTGTACTGGTAGGGTTTGATAAAACTTAGTCTGAGTCTCTCCGGGGAGATAAAGCAGAAAATAAATACAGTGTATTATTAGTAGTAGCATTGGATTTATGTTATGTAAAATTATAATTATTTGCATGTATCCATTTCTCAAAGAATGGAGCTTGGTCAATGTATTGTTGAAGGCTTTCATGGCCGGAATCATTCGGTTGTTGTAGGTTTTTCAGGCTGTCTGGCCATGTTCCAGAAGCATTCTCTACTGACGTTTTGCCTGAGTCTATGGCAGGCATCCTCAGAGGTTGTGAGGCCTGTTGGCAACTAGGAAAATTGGGTTTATATATCTGTGGAATAATGTTCAGGGTGGGAGAAAGAACTCTTGTCTAGTGGAGGGAGGTGTGAATGTTTCAATTGGCCACCGTGATTAGCTGGCCTTGATTATTTCTTGTCTGGAATTCCCCTGTTTTGAGTGTTGTTTCTTATTTACTACCATGTCAGGCTATGCAGAGAAGCCATTGAAATCCACAAGAAGCATGTGGATTTCAACAGAAAGGCGGAAACCATGGAAATGGACAGTATTAAAAAACTTTAAAATGAGGACAGTAAATAAAGAACAACACTAAAATTCCAGACAAGAAGCAATCTGGGTCAGCTAACACCTCCCAACAAAGGATTCTCCCAGACAGGAAGCAGGCAGACCTTGAAACTGCTAGGCCATTGAACACTAATCAAGGTAGCCAATTGCTAAATTCAGACTTGCCTCAAGCAGACCAGACTTCTTTCTCCCTCCCTGGACATTATTCCACAGATATGTAAACCCCACTTGCCCAGTTTCCAACAGACCTCTCAACCTCTGAGGATGCCTGCCATAGATGCAGGTGAAACGTCAGGAGTGAATGCTTCCGGAACATAGAATCATAGAATCAAAGAGTTGGAAGAGACCTCATGGGCCATCCAGTCCAACCCCATTCTGCCAAGAAGCAGGAATATTGCATTCAAATCACCCCTGACAGATGGCCATCCAGCCTCTGCTTAAAAGCTTCCAAAGAAGGAGCCTCCACCACACTCCGGGGCAGAGAGTTCCACTGCTGAACGGCTCTCACAGTCAGGAAGTTCTTCCTCATGTTCAGATGGAATCTCCTCTCTTGTAGTTTGAAGCCATTGTTCCGCGTCCTAGTCTCCAAGGAAGCAGAAAAACAAGCTTGCTCCCTCCTCTTCCCTGTGGCTTCCTCTCACATATTTATACATGGCTATCATATCTCCTCTCAGCCTTCTCTTCTTCAGGCTAAACATGCCCAGTTCCCTAAGCCGCTCCTCATAGGGCTTGTTCTCCAGACCCTTGATCATTTTAGTCGCCCTCCTCTGGACACATTCA
>NW_027118844.1:0-25683 GCF_037176765.1 Anolis sagrei
TAAAATTATATCAGCAAAACAACAGAGAGGAAGCAATCTGGGACATCTAATCACCTCTCAACAAAAGATTGCCCCAGGCACTGCCAGGCCATCAAATGATAATCAAGGTGGTCAGTTGAAACATTCACACCTAGCTCCACCAGACAAGAGTTCTTTGTCCCATCCTGGTCATTCCACATTCCACATTTTTCCTAGTTCCAACAGACCTCACAACCTCTGAGGATGTTTGCCATAAATACAGGCGAAATGTCAGGAGAGAATGCGTCTAGAACATGGCTATATAGCCCCCAAAAACCTACAACAGCCCAGTGATTCCGGCCATGAAAACCTTCGACAATACATTTTCATGGTTTCCTCCTTTCTGTTGAAATTGTCCACCTGCTTCTTGTGTATTTCCATGGCTTCTCTGTGTAGTCTGACATGGTGGTTGTGAGAGTGGTCCAGCATTTCTATGTTCACAAATAATATTCTGTGTCCAGGTTGGTTCATCAGGTGCTCTGCTATGGCTGACTTCTCTGACTGAATGAGTCTTGTAAAGGAGTGGTTAAACTGCTGCCACCAATTGTAACGATGACCGTTTGAATGCCACCGAATGCCACCAATTGTGAAGGTGTGCGTGGTAAAGCACCCACTGCCACCTAATCTATGAGGGAAGCCGGGCAACAATCAATATCAACCTAGGAGCTATTTTATAAAGGGACTGTTAATTACAGAAGGCTTTATTCACTTGATAGCGTAGCGTTTACTTTCCTGGCTTGACTTTACTATTGCAGGCTGTTCAACTTAGGAGAAACTGTATCAGGCAAGGCTTGAGGAAATCAGTAACAAGTTTATTTTAACAGGAGTATAACAATGTATAACTATTCTTCAAAAGAGGCACAAATCTTGATGGATACATTGGAAAGGTTTCATGAGTAAACTCAGGCAAACACTTCATAAGGTTTCACAGCTGGCACAACAGGCTTAAACCAGCCAAACCTTGATTCTTAATTCAGAATCAACAACCCCTGTAGTTTTATCACTACCGGGTCCTTTCCTGTAACCCCTTTGGTCACAAATTAATTCCCTGGTTCTCCCACTAGAGAAAACCAGTCCTTCCCTGTAGCTCACCGGCTTACAACTACATTCCCTGAATCTCCACCCTGAGACTCAGTGGTCTCTCAGTAGCTCTCCGGCCACTGACTGACTCTTTTTCAAAAACAGCTGCCCCTGAAGAGGGAGTTGGCTCCGCCCCTGTTGCTATAGCAACTCAGCTACCAACAAGCCACTCTCTCCAACAAAAACATAATCTCCCATACTTACTAAACCACTATCCAAACTACACATAACCAAAGAAATAAAACTTACACATCGTCACAAGTCTGGAGTGCCTTTGGTGTTCTTTGATTTGTTTCTGGGCGCTTGGAGGTTGGAGGAGACACCCGTGTCCCTTCCAATCCTGCCAAGACTTGATGCTGTGCTTCTCCTCCCAGGTGAGCCAAAGGCGGTCTTGGTAGTGCTGCACCACAAAGTGAAGGAGAACACCTCCCCTGTGGACACCAAGAAGCAAGCGCAACACCCGGCTGTCGTGCGCACCGTCCACGCTCGCTACACGCTTGAAGATGGCTTCTACGCCTGTGAGATGAATAAGGAGGCCGTGGCCGCCGTGGCTGAAGTCCTCAGAGACCACTGCAAAGGGTCTTAACATCTTGAAAACATTCCTCTGGCTGTCTCTTTGTATCCCCAGATTCTGCCATTCATGTCCTAAAATCTGTATAAATAAAAATGTAATGTTCATTTGTGATACCATCAGAACTCAAAAACCACTGGGGGAATTGACACCAAATTTGGACACTATGTCCCTATGTATGTTCTCCACTCAAAAAAACAACGAAAACAAAAAGCAGAAAGGACTTCTAAACTGCATGTCCACAAAGGGGAAACTGCATGTCTACCAAGACTCATGGCCACGCCCCCCCCTCGCGGGGAAACAGCCGGCCATTAAAGCCAGGCACACGTGCATGGCCACACACACACAAGCGAGTGGAGTGAAAGTGGATGTGCGCCGCATGCAGCCCCTTCTCTTTCCCTCCTATGTCAGGAGAGCGGTCTCCTCCTCCTCCCTTTCCCTGTTGGGAAAGGCAGCAGCAATGGCAGCAGCAATGGACCTTCCTTCTCCTCCCTCCCTTCCCGTCTTTCCGCCCTTTCCTTCTTCCTTCCTTCCTTCCTTCCTTCCTTCCTTCCTTCCTTCCTTCCTTCCTTCCTTCCTTGTCCTTCTTTCCTTCTTTCCCTCCTTCCCTTCCTTCCTGTCCCTCCCTTCCTTCTTCCTTTCCTTCTTTTCCTTCTCCCTCCCTCCCTCCCTTTCTACTTCTTTCCCTCATTCCTCTTCATACTTCTTCCCTCTCTCCTTTCTTCGTCCCCCTCCTTTCTTTCCCTCCTTCTTCTCCCTCCCTCCCTGTCCCTTCCTCCTTCTTTTTCCTACCTTCCCTTCTTTCCCTCCCTCCCTCCCTCCCTCCCTTTTTCTTCTTTCCTGTCCCTCCTTCCTTTTTCCTTTCCTTCTTTTCCTCCCTCCCTCCCTTTCCTCTTCTTTCCCTTTCTTCATTTCCTTCCCCTTCATTTCCTTCCCTCCCTCTCTTTCTTCATCCCCCTCCTTTCTTTCCCTCCTTCCTGTCCCTCCTTCTTTTTTCCTCCTTCCCTTCTTTCCCTCCCTCCCTTCCTTTTTCCTTTCCTTCTTTTCCTCCCTCCCTCCCTCCCTTTCTCTCCTTCTTTCCCTTTCTTCATTTCCTTCTCCCTTCATTTCCTTCCTCCCTCCTCTTCGTCCCCTCCTTTCTTTCCCTCCTTCCTGCCGTCCTTCCTTCCTCCCTCCCTTCCTGTCCCTCCTTCTTTTTTTCCTTCCTTCCTTCTTTCCCTCCCTCCCCTCCCTCCCTCCCTCCCTTCCTTTTTCCTTCCTTCCTGTCCTCCTTCCTTGTTCCTTTCCTTCTTTTCCTCCCTCCCTCCCTTTCCTCCTTCTTTCCTTTCTTCCTTCATTATCTTCCCCTCATCTCCTTTCTTCGTCCCCCTCCTTTCTTCCCTCCCTCCTTCCTCTCCTCCCTCCCTGTCCCTCCTTCTTTTTCCTTCCTTCCCTTCTTTCCTCCCTCCCTTCCTTTTTCCTTTCCTTCTTTCCTCCCTCCCTTCCCTCCCTTTTCCTCCTTCTTTCCCTTTCTTCCATTTCCTTCCCCTTCATTTCCTTCCCTCTCTCCTTTCTTCATCCCCTCCTTTCTTTCCCTCCTTCCTGCCTCCTTCCTTCCTCCCTCCCTTCCTGTCCCTCCTTCTTTTTTCTTCCTTCCCTTCTTTCCCTCCCTCCCTTCCTTTTTCCTTCCTCCTGTCCCTCCTTCTCTTCCTTCTCCTTTCCTCTCCTTTCCTCCCTTCTCCCTCCTCTCTTCTCCTTCTTCATTTCTTTCCCTTTCATTCTTCCCTCTCTTTCTTCATCCCCTCTCCTTTCTTTCCCTCCTTCCTTCCTCCTTCCTGCTCCTTCCCTCCCTTCCTGTCCCTCCTTTTCCTCTTCCTACCTTCCCTTCTTTCCCTCCCTCCCTTCCTTTTCCTTCCTTCCTGTCCCTCCTTCCTTCTTCCTTTCCTTCTTTTCCTTCCTTCCTCCCTCCCTTTCCTCCTTCTTTCCTTTTCTTCATTTCCTTCCCCTTCATTTCCTTCCCTCCTTTCTTTCCCTCCTTCCTTCCTCCTTCCTTCCTTCTTTCCTCCCCTTCCCATCCCTTCTTTCTTTCCTTCCTTCCTGTCCCTTCCTTCTTCCTTTCCTTCTTTCTAAGATATAAATGCAATATTAAATGGAAGGGACAGTCAAGAAGTAACGAGAGAAGGAGGGGAAAGGGGAAGGAAGGAAGGAAGGAAAGCAGCAGGGAGGGAAAGAAGGAAAGAAAGAAAGATAAAGAAGCAAGGAAGGAGAGAAGGAAATAAAAAAGTGAAAGGAAAAAGAGAGGGAAGGAAGGAGAGAAGGAACAAAAGATAGGGAGGGAAGGAAGGATTGAAGGAAGTAAGTAAGGAAGGAAGGAAGGAAGGAAGTAACCAAAGAGCAAAGAAAGGGAGGAAAGAAACAGGTAGAGATGGAAGAAAGATGAGAGATAGGGAAAGAAAAAGAGGAAAGGAAGGAAAGAGGGAAGGAAGGTTGGCCACAGCAATGCGTGGCGGGTACAGCTAGTAGTCAAATAAAATACAAACGTTGATTTTGCAACTTTATATACCTGGCCACTTTATATTGTGTATTACTTCCCCATTGAGTATTTTTTGGGATCCTGCAACCCAACAGCAGAAGATAACCAAGGGCTCACCGTATATCTGAGGGATATTTTGCGTGTTGGGAGCATTTGAGGCTCAGAACATTGGTAAGGAGACCAAGAGGCTTGTTTGCAACACTGTTGTCCTACCGACTCTGTGAAACATGGACCGCCTTTATGTTGGGATTCAACCCCATACTGCTCAAGTCTCAAGTCCTCAATGAGGAACAGTTTAGGTAGCTTAGTATAGGCTAGAGAAGACAATTATTACATAATTGTCTTCTCTGGGAAAGCCTAGAGAAGACAATGATGCTGGGGAAAGTAGAAGGAAAAAGGAAGAGGGGCTGACCAAGGGCAAGATGGACGGATGGCATCCTTGAAGTGACTGGACTGACCTTGAAGGAGCTGGGGGTGGTGACGGCTGACAGGGAGCTCTGGCGTGGGCTGGTCCATGAGGTCACGACTGAACGAGACGACTGAACGAATGAACAACAACAAAGTATAGGCTAAGGCAGTGGTTCTCAACCTTCTTAATGTCATGACCCCTTAATACAGTTCCTCATGTTGTGGTGACCCCCAAACATAAAATTATTGTTGTTGCTACTTCGTAACTGCAACTTTGCTACTGTTATGATGTAAATATCTGATATGCAGGATGTATCTGATATGCAGGATGTATTCACTGGACCAAATTTGACACAAGTACCCCATACGCCCAAATCTGAATACTAGTGGGGTTGGGGAGATTTATTTTGTCATTTGGGAGTTGTAGTTGCTGGGATTTATAGTTCACCTACATTCAAGAGTATTCTGAACTCCACCAATGATGGAATTGAACCAAACTTGGTTCACAGAACTCCCATGACCAACAGAAAATACTGGAACAGTTGGCGGGCATTGACTTTAAGTTTGGGAGTTTTGCTGGGATTTATAGTTCACCTACATTAAAGAGTATTCTGAACTCCACCAACGATGGAATTGAACCAAACTTGGTTCACAGAACTCCCATGACCAACAGGAAATACTGGAACAGTTTGTGGGCATTGACTTTAAGTTTGGGAGTTGTAGTTCACCACATCCAGAGAGCACAGTGGACTCAAACAATGATGGATCTGGACCAAACCTGGCATGAATACTCAATACGCCCAAATGTGAAGACAGATCAAATTTGGGGAAAATCAACCTTGACATTTGGGAATTGTAGTTGGTGAGACTTATAGTTCGCCTACAATCAAAGAGCATTCTGAACCCCATCAATGATTGAATTGGGCCAAACTTCCCACACAGAACCCCCATGAACAACAGAAAATACTGTGTTTTCTGATGGTCTTTGGCGACCCCTCTGAAACCCCCTCGCAACCCCTCAAAGGGTCCCGACCCCCAGGTTGAGAAACCGGGCTAAGGGTTTCCCTTCCTCTATGTCCCCTGAATGACAATTGGGAATGTATCTAATTTCTTTTCTCTTTCCTGTTCCTGTTCTCATTCCAATGCAGAGCTGATGCAGAACCAACCTTCAGAAATGGGGCCACAAAGTGGAATCCTCAACATGCGAATGTGGAGAAGAGCAAACCACTGACCACCTGCTGCAATGCACCCTGAGCCCTGCCACATGCACAATGGAGGACCTTCTTGCGGCAACACCAGAGGCACTCCAAGTGGCCAGATACTGGTCAAAGGACATTTAATCAACCACCAACTCGCAAATTTTGTGTTTTGTCTGTTTGTTTGCTTTGTTCTGTTAGAAATGTAATATAATTGATTGGTTGCCCTGACACGACAAATAAAAAATAAATTGTCTTCTCTAAGCTTTCCTTTCTTCTCATGATGTGGCCAAAGTCCTTCATCTTGGTCTCTACTATCCTTTCCTCCGATGAGCAGTCAGACTTTCTTTCCTGGAGGATGGACTGGTTGGATCTTCTCGTGATCCAAGGCACTCTGAGAACTTTCCTCCAACACCACAGCTCAAAAGCATCTCCCTATGGTCCATCTCTCACATCCATAGGTGACTATGAGGAATACCATGGCTTTCAGTATGTGGATCTTTGTTGCCAGTGTGATGTCTCTACTCTTAGCTCTTTTATTGAGATGGGCCCTTGCTCTCCTCCCAAGAAAGAAGTGTCTCCTGATTTCCTGGCCAGGACGCAATGGAGCCATGGCTTCAAAAAGGAGATTCCACCTGAACATGTGGAAGAACTTCCTGACTGTGAGAGCCGTTCAGCAGTGGAACTCTCTGCCCCGGAATGTGGTGGAGGCTCCTTCTTTGGAGGCTTTGAAACAGAGACTGGATGGCCATCTGCCAGGGGTGCTTTGAATGCAATATTCCTGCTTCTTGGCAGAATGGGGTTGGACTGGATGATGGCCCAGGAGGTCTCTTCCTACTCTAGGATTCTAGGATTCTAAGAGGGATGCTGGGGACATCAAGGCGAAGGGAACTCTGCAGCTGCTCAGAGGTTCTGGGTTTGGGGCGGTGGGCGGGGTCCTGGTTAAGGGGGCGGAACAAGGGAGGGAGTGTCCCCCCCCCCCCTCCGATTCGCTTTCTCTTTCTCTTTCCAGGCTTTTGCTTTCCATCCTTCTCTTTTCCTTCCTGTTGTCCCCTGGCAGCCATGGAGGCTTCTCGCGCGGCGGGCTCTCCTCGCGAGGAAGAGGAGAAGGAGAACGAGACCCTTCCCCGAGACCCGGGACACCCTCCCTCGAGTTTCTCCGTGGACAGGGCTCTTCATTGGGTGACGGTGACTTACCCGTTGCTCTTGAGATCGTGGTTTCCCGCCCAGGTAAGGAGCCAGGAGGGCGGCGCTCTGTGCATGCGCAGGAACCCCCTTTTGCCCCTCGCCTCAGGGTCCACTCAGAAGAGAGTGGGAAGAGAGACCCCGGGCACAGGGGAAGGGCAGCACAGCCTCGCCCTGGATCGGGGCCAGCAGCCCGCTTGGGTTTCCGAGAAGGAGCCAAGCGAAGGAAGCCAAAGCGCAGGACGAAGGCAGCTTTCGTGGCACTGGCTGCCTGCCAGGGCACCTTGGGACGTGTAGTTCACCGGGGGCTCCACCCCCCCCCCCGGTCCCTTCCACACCGATTATTTATCGGAGGTTTATATTATATTATATTATATTATATTATTCTATTCTATTCTATTCTATTCTATTATTTGAGGTGGCCCTAGGTAATTTTCAACGGTAAGCAAACAGTATTTTGGCGCCCCCCCCCCCCCAACCAATTATTGATATATATTTTCTGTTCATCGTGGGAGTTCTGTGTGCCATATTTGGTTCAATTCCATCATTGGTGGAGTTCAGAATGCTCTCTGATTGTAGGTGAACTATACATCCCAGTGACTACACTTGCCGCACTTGCTCCCTTGCCTGGCCCGCTTTGGGTCCGAAAGCGTGCCTGAAGACCTCGGCGTGTGCACCAAAAGTCACCTCTTCTCCTGACTTTCTCCTCAGCCATTGGGACCAAGAGAGAGAGAGAGTGAGAGAGAGACAGAGGTGGAGATGCCCACCTTTCCTGAAGGTAGGCGCAAAAACAAAGGAGGGAGAGGAGGTGGGAGATACCTCCAGCTGGAGGGGCTCTCTCTCTCTCTCTCTCTTGGTCCCAATGGCTGAAGAGAAAGTCAGAAGAGGTGACTTTTGGTGCGCATGCTGGAGTCTTCAGACATGCCTCCAGACCCGAAGCGGGCCAGACGCGGCGGCTCCACCCCTTGGCCCACTTGCGGATTGGGGAGAAGAGGCGGGTGGAGTGCCGGGGGATCGGGAAAGGGAGCCGGTCATGGGAAACGGATCAAACGCGGAGAACGATTGAGCGTCGGCTCTGCTCTCGCACCCAGTGGCCGGGTGGAGCAGGAATGAGAGGGGCTAGGCGAAGCTCAAGGGCTCAGCGAGGCAAGAAAGCCGAGCCCCCCCCCCCCCCCCCGGACTACTAGGGCTGTTGTGAGCTGAGGGGGCGCTCCTCAAGTGGCGGTCAAGGGGCATTTACAGAGGGTGCCTCTGCACCCCTGGCAAAAAAAAAAGTGTTCTGCGACCGCTTACTTCGCGTAATGGACGAGCCGCCCCTGATTATATATATAGATACATACACATACACACACACACACAGTGTCCCCTCACTTATTGCGGGGGTTACGTTCCAGGACTTCCCGCAATAAGTGAAAAACCGCGATGAAGGGACGCTCAATTTATTTTAATATTTATACATTATTTTAGTAGTTATGTTGTTGTTCATTCGTTCAGTCGTTTCCAACTCTTGGTGACCTCCTGGACCAGCCCATGCCAGAGCTCCCCGTCGGCCGTCACCACCCCCAGCTCCTTCCAAGTCAATCCAGTCACTTCAAGGATGCCATGCATCCATCTAGCCCTTGGTTTGCCCCTCTTCCTTTTTCCTTCCATTTCCCCCAGCATCATTGTCTTCTCTAGGTGACCTCATGGACCAGCCCACGCCAGAGCTCCCTGTCGGTCGTCACCACACCCAGCTCCTTCCAAGTCAATCCAGTCACTTCAAGGATGCCATGCATCCATCTAGCCCTTGGTTTGCCCCTCTTCCTTTTTCCTTCCATTTCCCCCAGCATCATTGTCTTCTCTAGGTGACCTCATGGACCAGCCCACGCCAGAGCTCCCTGTCGGTCGTCACCACACCCAGCTCCTTCCAAGTCAATCCAGTCACTTCAAGGATGCTATGCATCCATTTTGCCCTTGGTTGGCCCCTCTTCCTTTTTCCTTCCATTTCCCCCAGCATCATTGTCTTCTCTACATGACTTCATGGACCAGTCCACGCCAGAGCTCCCTGTCGGCTGTCACCACCCCCAGCTCCTTCAAGGTCAATCTAGTCACTTCAAGGATGCCATCCATTCACCTTGTCCCTGCTCAGTCCCTCTTTCTTTTTCCTTCCCCTAAGCTTTCCTGTCTTCTAATGATGTGACCAAAGGATTTCATCTTGGCCTCGAAGATCCTTCCCTCCAATGAGCAGCTGGGCTTCCTTTCCTGAAGTATGGACTGGTTGGATCTCCTGGTGGTCCAAGGCACTCATAGAATCCTAGAGTTGGAAGACACCTCATGGGCCATCCAGTCCAACCCCATTCTGCCAAGAAGCAGGAATATTGTATTCAAATCACCCCTGACAGATGGCCAGCCAGCCTCTGTTTAAAAGCTTCCAAGGAAGGAGCCTCCACCACACTCCGGGGCAGAGAGTTCCACTGCTGAACGGCTCTCACAGTCAGGAAGTTCTTCCTAATGTTCAGATGGAATCTCCTCTCTTGTAGTTTGAAGCCATTGTTCCATCGCGTCCTAGTCTCCAGGGAAGCAGAAAACTTCTGCTTGTGGCTTCCTCTCACATATTTATACATGGCTAACATGTCTCCTCTCAGCCTTCTCTTCATTAGGCTAAACATGCCCAGCTCCTTAAGCCGCTCCTCATAGGGCTTGTTCTCCAGGCCCTTGATCATTTTAGTCACCTTCCTCTGGACACATTCCAGCTTGTCAATATCTCTCTTGAATTGTGGTGCCCAGAATTGGACACAATATTCCAGGTGTGGTCTAACCAAGGCAGAATAGAGCATGGGTAGCATTACTTCCCTGGATCTAGACACTAGGCTCCTCTTGATGCAGGCCAAACTCCCATTGGCTGTTTTGCTGCCACATCACATTGTTAGCTCATGCTTAACTTGCTGTCCACGAGGACTCCAAGATCTTTTTCACACGTACTGCTCTCGAGCCAGGCGTCCCCCATTTTGTATCTTTGCATTTCGTTTTTTTCTGCCAAAGTGGAGTATCTTGCATTTGTCCCTGTTGAACTTCATTTTGTTAGTTTTGGCCGATCTCTCTAATCTGTCAAGAGCGTTTTGAATCCTGCTCCTGTCCCCTGGAGTATTGGTTCTCCCTCCCAATTTGGTCCCATCTGCAAACTTGATGATCCTGCCTTCTAGCCCTTCATCTAAGTCATTAATAAAGATCCTGAACAGGACCGGGCCCAGGACGGAACCCTGCTGACGGCACTCCACTTGTCACTTCTTTTTAAGATGAAGAGGAAGCATTAGTGAGCACCCTCTGGGTTCGTCCACTGATCCAACGTTCTGTGTTATCTTGCCCAGATCCACAGGTGAGAGAAGTGGAGTGCATATTTACCTGTGGATTCATGTCCAGGGTGGGAGAAAGAAAGGACCCTTGTCTGTTGTGGTGCTAAATTCATAAATACAGTAATTACTACATAACATTACCGTGCATCGAACTGCTTTTTCTGTTCATTTGTTGTAAAACATGATGTTTTGGTGCTTAATTTGTAAAATCATAACATAATTTGATGTTCAATAGGCTCTTCCTTCATCCCTCCTTATCAACCAACATGTTTGCTTCTCCAATGTTCTGTCAGCCTGTTCATGTTGGATAAGTGAGACTTTACTGTATATCCAGAAGGCCAGCTGTAATATTTTGTCGTGTTGGTCAGTGCTCTTTTGTTTTTACCCGGTTTGGGTCCCCGAGTGTTACTGAATGACAACTCCCATTGCTTTACATTCCTTCGTGAGCCTTGACCCATGTGCTGTAGGGTAATCCCACCCCACTCTTGTGTTGCTTGCAAGCCCACAGACTCTTCCCTCCTTTGCAGACGGCGAGTGCATCCTCACCTCCTTCGGCCCAGACCCAAGCCATGCAAGAAAATGAGACGCTGAATGAGGAGAATCCGCAGCCAAATGAACAGCCCCAAGAGGACGAGTATGTCATACAAAAAGGTAGGTGGAATTCCACACAAGGAGAAACACAACATACAAACAATCTACAAACCCACCAAGAAAATCCAACCAATGCTCCGTTCAGCAAAGGACAAGAGGGATCCCCTCGCCTCTGCAGGAGTCTACTGTATACCATGCAGCTGTGGACAAGAAGTCTACATAGGGACCACCAAATGCAGCGCCCAGACACGCATCAAGGAACATGGAAGGCACTGCAGACTACGTCAACCAGAGAAGTCAGCCATAGCAGAGCACCTGATGAACCAACCTGGACACAGCATATTATTTGAGAACACAGAAATGCTGGACCACACCACTATGTCAGACTACACAGAGAAGCCATTGAAATCCACAAGCATGTGGACAATTTCAACAGAAAGGAAGAGCCCATGAAAATGAACAAAATCTGACTACCAGTATTAAAAAAACTCTAAAATTACAACAGCAAAACAACAGAGAGGAAAAAACCAGGCACAGATTAACACCTCCCAGCAACAGATTTTCCCAGGCTCAGGCAGGCCTTCAAATGCTAATGAAGGTGGTCAGCTGAAACATTCACACCCAGCTCCAGCAGAGAACAGCTCTTTGCCCCACCCCAGTCATTCCACAGATATATAAACCCATTTTCCTATTTCCAACAGACCTCACTACCTCTGAGGTAGTGCTTACCATAGCTGCAGGTGAAACGTCAGGAAAAATGCCTCTAGAACATGGCCCTATAGCCCATAAAAACCCACAAGAACCTGGCCCACAGAGTCTCTTCCAACTCTCTTATTCTCTGATTCTTTTCTAGAAAGTCCTTGTTTTTCATGACACGTCCAAAGTATGACAGCCTCCGTTTGGTCGCCTTGGCCTCTACGGAGAGTTCAGGCCCAATTTGCTATGGAACTACTTTATTTATTTATTTATTTATTTATTTATTTATTTATTTACAGTATTTTTATACCGCTTTTCTCACCCCTGGGGGGACTCAAAGCGGTTTACACATAACTGGCAAAACTTCAATGCCATACATTGGATACTGATGCAATGCCAAATATAAATGGACACTGATGCATAAATCATAATTAGACAGTACATAAGCAATCATTAAAACAATAAATAATAAAAACAGTCTCGCCAGTCGTATTGTCATTCTGGTCCATGTCCTTTAAACTCTACAAACATCTACTGTCCGAAGGGCTGGTCCCAAAGACATGATTTTAATTACTTTCTAAAAGCCAGGAGGGAGGGAGCAGATCTTACCTCATTTGGGAATGCCCTGTCTCTCATAGAATGATAGAATCCTAGAGTTGGAAGAGACCTCCTGGGCCATCCAGTCCAACCCCATTCTGCCAAGAAGCAGGAATATTGCATTCAAAGCACCCCTGACAGATGGCCATCCAGCCTGTGTTTAAAAGCTTCCGAAGAAGGAACCTCCACCACACTCCCTTTGGGGCAGGGAGTTCCACTGCTGAACGGCTCTCACAGGAAGTTCTTCCTCATGTTCAGATGGAATCTCCTTTCTTGTAGTTTGAAGCCATTCCTCCCTTGCGTCCTAGTCTCCAGGGAAGCAGAAAGGAAGCTTGCTCCCTCCTCCCTGTGGCTTCCTCTCACATATTTATACATGGCTATCATATCTCCTCTCAGCCTTCTCTTCTTCAGGCTAAACATGCCCAGCTCCTTAAGCCGCTCCTCATAGGGCGTCCCCGCCAGACGCATTTGCGCAATTAATGGGAGTGAGAGCAGGGCCTCCCCGAGATGGGACGTAGGTGTGGATGCGTTCAGTCAAGTAAGCTGGGCCAGAACTTATCAAGGATAAGTAAATTAAAAGCCAATAAAGAAAAAGGCCTATAAAGATTATCCACCTGTAGCGCAGTCGTCCCCTTTTCCTGCTGCCTTCTACCCACCAAAGCATTATTGCCTTTTCTAGGGAGTCCCAAGTAAGACAACCACATTTTGCTTGTGTTGACTTTTAGGAAAGGTTTGGCCTCAATTTGTTCCAGGACCCATTTATTGGACTTCTTTCGCCAACTTTGGGTATCTGCAGAACGCTCCCCAAGCACCACATTTCCAAGGAGTTGGTTTTCTTCCTCTCCCACTTTCTTCATAACCAATTGTACAAATTGAAGAAGAGAAGGCTGAGAGGAGACGTGATGACAGCCATGTATGAATATGTGAGAGGAAGTCACAGGGAGGAGGGAGCAAGCTTGTTTTCTGCTTCCCTGGAGACTAGGATGCAATGGAACAATGGCTTCAAACTACAAGAGAGGAGATTCCATCTGAACATGAGGAAGAACTTCCTGACTGTGAGAGCCGTTCAGCAGTGGAACTCTCTGCCCCGGGGTGTGGTGGAGTCTCCTTCTTTGGAAGCTTTTAAACAGAGGCTGGATGGCCGTCTGTCAGGGGTGCTTTGAATGCAATATTCCTGCTTCTTGGCAGAATGGGGTTGGACTGGATGATGGCCCAGGAGGTCTCTTCCAACTCTAGGATTCTATGAGAAATGCAATATCACAATTATTTGGTTTTACTTTACGTTTGCCCGGTCTTTTTCCTGATTCAGAAAGATGGGAGGAGAGGGCAGCTCTTCAGTCCATCCTGCAACCACTTCCTTTGCATCTCCTTGGTGGCCAAGAGAACTTTGTTGTCTTCTCAGATTTCACCATCCAGGTCCGTGTCACTGGGCGGACTGGCGGCTGTGAGAAGGACTTCCTAAAGGAGGTTGCTGACCACCTTTGGAAGCATGAGATCTGCCTCCAGACAGAGGACTACCGAGAGGACTCCAGCCACTTCCTGCTGATCTTCTGCCCGGTGGCTACCTCAGTGGGCAGTGACATAGCCAACGCTCTCGAGGGTCTCGGCAGTAAGTCCGGGCACAATGTGGTGAAACAAAGCTCTCTCTTTTGCAAGGGCCATGCAGGCAATCCTTCCCCATTTCTCCCTTGGGATCTATGGTTGGGTGCCTTTCAGGTGAAGCCTTGGGATTGGGAAGGACGAGCTGGAGAAACAAACTTGGTGACAGCAGTTGGCCTCCTGAGTCCCTTCTGAGCATGCCAAACTGGGACACAGAGTAGATCCAACAGGCCTGCCTCACCAGTGTATTAATGCAGAGATAGGTTGAGTCAATTAAATAGAAATCATGAAGAAAGTGGAGCTTTTTCTCTCTAATCCTGCCAAGACTCACCATAATGGTTGTTGTAGATTTTTTTGGGCCATATGGCCATGGTCTAGAGGCATTTTCTCCTGACGTTTCGCCTGCATCTATGGCAAGCATCCTCAGAGGCTGTGAGGTCTGTTGGAACTGGGAAACTGGGTTTATATATCTGTGGAATGACCAGGGTGGGACAAAGAACTCTTGTCTGCTGGAGCTAGATGGGAATGTTTCAACTCCTCTGCTGCGCCAGCTCCACTGGCTGCCAGTTTGCTACCAGGCCCAATTCAAAGTGCTGGCTTTAGCCTATAAAGCCCTAAACGGTTCTGGCCCAGCCTACCTATCCGAACGCATCTCTTCCTACGAACCCTCCAGGAAGTTAAGATCATCTGAGGAGGCCCTGCTCTCGATCCCGTCTGCTTCGCAAGCACGCTTGGCAGGGACGAGAGACAGGGCCTTCTCTGTGGTGACCCCTCGGCTGTGGAACTCCCTGCCTAGGGATATTAGATCAGCCCCCTCCCTCCTGACCTTTCGTAAGAGAGTGAAAACCTGGCTCTTCGAGCAGGCATTCGGAACCCCGGAATAGATAGTCAAGCTTGAGATGGAGAATGACCCAGGAACGGCCAAGACGATGAAATGGACGAGGATTGGAATGAGAGGATATAGCTCTTTTTAAATTGTTATTGCACTGTATTGCACTGTCTTTTTTTGTCTAATTGCACTTAACTGTTTTTGCTTTTGTATTGTATTGATGGCATCGAATTGTGCCGATATGTAGACCGCCCTGAGTCGTCTGCGGGCTGATATGGGCGGGATATAAGTGACGTAAATAAATAAACTGGCCATCTTGATTAGCATTTGATGGCCTGGCAGCACCTGGGGGAATCTTTTGTTGAGAGGTGATTAGATGTCCCAGGTTGTTTCCCCTCTACTGTTTTACTGTTGTAATATTAGAGGGTTTTTTTTTAATACTGGTAGCCAGATTTTGTTCATTTTCATGGTGTCCTTATTTATTTATTTATTTATTTATTTATTTGGAGTGCTTCTACCCCGCCCTTCTCAACCCCCTAGGAGGGACTCAGGTTGGCTTACAAAAGGCACAATTTGATGCCTAACAATTCACAAAATACAATATACAATTTACAATATAACGACGACAGTTATAACTAATTAAAACAGTCAAATTAAAACAACAGCAGCAGTAAAATGATCTTGTGGTCAACGTTCGTCAATTCGTAAATCCATAATCCATCCAGCATTGTCATTGTCCTTTCCTACTCTGGTCGCCATTGTTTTTTATCCATCTGCCAGCTTACCCAAAGGCCTGGTCCCATATCCAGGTCTTTAGCTTCCTTCTGAAAGAGAGGAGGGATGTTGATGACCTAATTTCCCCGGGGGAGCGCATTCCACAGGCGAGGGGCCACCACTGAGAAGGCCCTGTCCCTCGTCCTCGCCAGTCTCACTTGTGATAAAGGCGGGGCCGAGAGCAGGGCCTCCCCAGAATATCTTAAACTCCGAGGTGGGATGTAGAAGGAGATCCGTTCGGACAGGTACTCTGGGCCAGAGCCGTAAAGGGTTTTGTAGGTCAAAACCAGCACTTTGAATTGTGCTCGGAACTGGATCGGCAGCCAGTGGAGCTGACATAACAGAGGGGTGGTATGCTCCCTGTATGATGCTCCGGTGAGTAATCTAGCTGCCGTCTGTTGGACTAATTGAAGTTTCCGAACAGTCTTCAAAGGCAACCCCACGTAGAGTGCATTGCAGTAATCTATTCGGGATGTAACAAGAGCGTGGACCACCGTGGCCAGATCAGGCTTCCCAAGATACGGGTGCAAGTGGCGCACAAGTTTTAATGTTGAAATTGTCCACATGCTTCTTGTGGATTTCAATGGCTTCTCTGTGTAGCATGACGTGGTGGTTGTGAGAGTGGTCCAGCATTTCTGTGTTCTCATATAATCTGCTGTGTCCAGGTTGGTTCATCAGGTGCTCTGCATCCTCTCTGAGGATGCTCGCCATAGATGCAGGCGAAACGTCAGGAGAGAATGCCTCTAGAACATGGCCATATAGCCCAAAAAAACCCTACAACAACCTAGTGACAATACATACTCACCATAATCCTTCCTGTGCCTCTCCTTCCAGGTGAGCCAAAGGCTGTCTTGGTGCTGCTGCACCACAAAGTGAGGGAGAGCACCTCCTATGTCAACACCAAGGAGCAAGCGCAACACCCGGCCGTCGTGCGCACCGTCCATGCTCGCTACTTGCTTGACGATGGCTTCTACGCCTGCCAGATGAACAAGGAGGCCGTGGTCCAGGTGGCCGAAGCCCTCAAAGACCACTGGAAAGATTCTTAAAATAGTGAAAATATTACTCCAGCTGTCTCTCTATATCCAGATTCTACCATTCATGGCTCGAAATCTGTCTACCTATACACATTTCTATCTCTATGTGTGTGTATGTGGCGGAGTTGTCCGCTTGCACAGACAGCCTCCGGCCTCCACGAACAGGCCATAGTCCCAAATGCTGAGAAGCCTCCAAAGGCAGTCCCTCAACTATTATTATTTATTTATCATGTCAGGAGCAGACCAAAGTTGTATTGCATTTTTAACAAACAAACAAACAAGCAAAACACAAAGTTTGCAAGCTTGGTATTCTATTAAATGTCCTTTGAGCAGTATCTGGCCACTTGGAGTGACTCTGGTGTTACTATAAGAAGGTCCTCCCTTGTGCATCATGTGGCAGGGCTCAGGTTGCATTGCAGCAGGTGGTCAGTGGTTTGCTCTCCTCCACACTCGCATGTCGAGGATTCTACTTTGTGGCCCCATTTCTTGAGGTTGGCTCTGCATCTCATGGTGCCAGAGCGCAGTCTGTTCAGCACCTTCCAAGTCACCCAGTCCTCTGTGTGCCCAAGGGGGAGTCTCTCATTTGGTATCATCCATTGGTTGAGGTTCTGGGTTTGAGCCTGCCACTTTTGGACTCTCGCTTGCTGAGGTGTTCCAGCGAGTGTCTCTGTAGATCTTAGAAAACTATTTTAGAAAACGATGGTATCAGCCATTGGTTGAGGTTCTGGGTTTGAGCCTCCTACTTTTGGACTCTCGCTTGCTGAGGTGTTCCAGCGAGTGTCTCTGTAGATCTTAGAAAACTATTTTAGAAAACTATGGTATCAGCCATTGGTTGAGGTTCTGGGTTTGAGCCTGCCACTTTTGGACTCTTGCTTGCTGAGGTGTTCCAGCGAGTGTCTCTGTAGATCTTAGAAAACTATTTTAGAAAACTATGGTATCAGCCATTGGTTGAGGTTCTGGGTTTGAGCCTGCCACTTTTGGACTCTCGCTTGCTGAGGTGTTCCAGCGAGTGTCTCTGTAGATCTTAGAAAACTATTTTAGAAAACTATGGTATCAGCCATTGGTTGAGGTTCTGGGTTTGAGCCTGCCACTTTTGGACTCTCGCTTGCTGAAGTGTTCCAGCGAGTGTCTCTGTAGATCTTAGAAAACTATTTTAGAAAACTATAGTCCCTCAACTGACATTGCATGTTACAGCGAGCGCCATGAGCATGTAGCCCAAACGCTGCCAATGTCCTCCCCAAACACTACAGCCCACCACCCAAGAAATGCTTTCATTCCAGGAAAATTTCATCTTAGATTTGACATGTTTTCACCATCACAGACAGGCATCCCAGTGTGGAATTTGCATGACCCCACCCACTGCCTCTCCTTTAATCCTTTCCTACCCTTTCCTATGGCACACAGCAAACACAGGGGAATTGATCAGCAACTGAATAGACTGGAGGGGTTTGAGGAACTGACTCAACAGGATGGAAGGTCTGTTTAGCTGTGCAAATGCTCCCCTGGTCACCACTGAAACCTGGGGTTCCAGGCTCAGCGATGAGTCCAGGGTCACACCCAAGCTGCGAACCTGCGTCTTCAGGGTGAGTGCGACCCCATCCAGCACAGGCTGTAACCCTATACCCTGCTCGGCCTTGCGACTGACCAGGAGTGCCTCTGTCTTGTCTGGATTAAGTTTCAATCTGTTGTCCCTCATCCAGACCGTCACAGCGGCCAAGCACCGGTTCAGGACCTGGACAGCCTCCTTAGTAGCTGGTGGGAAGGAGTGACAGAGTTGGACATAATCCGCGTACAGATGACACCGCACCCCGAAACTCTGGATGATCTCCCCCAGTGGCTTCATGTAGATGTTGAACAGCATGGGAGACAATATTGAGCCCTGAGGAACCCCACAGGACAACGGTTGTGGGGTTGAACAGGTGTCTCCCAGTAACACCTTCTGAGACCGACCCTCAAGGAATGAGCGGAGCCACTGCAAAACAATCCCTCCAAGACCCATCCCCACGAGGCGTCCCAGAAGGATATCGTGATGGATGGTATCGAAGGCCGAAGAGAGGTTGAGCAGTACCAACATGGACACACTCCCCCTGTCCAGCTCCCGGCGCAGATCATCCACTAAGGCGACCAAGGATAGTTGCATCTGTCAAGTGGGAAATTAAGGTACTACTTATGTGTAGGGAGGCTAATTTAACTAATTTATGAGGCCATAAAAATCTCCAACAAGCATGCGGGGAATGAGGAAGTACTTCATCAGTGTTGCAGATGGACAGTGAAGTGACAGCTTCCCTGGTTGCCAGAAAAAACAGTTGGAATGTTAAATAGCCTCTAACTGTCTGTCTAAATGGGCCGAAACTAACAAAATGAAGTTCAACAAGGGCAAATGCAAGAGACTCCACATAGGCCAGTGGTTCTCAACCTGTGGGTCCCCAGATGTGTTGGCCTTCAACTCCCAGAAATCCTAACAGCTGGTAAACTGGTTGGGATTTCTGTTATGCTGTTAATGGTTTTGTATGCTGTTGGATTTTGCTCTTGTTGTAAACCGCGTTGAGTCGCCTACAAGGCTGAGAAATTGCGGTATACAAGCAAAGTAAATAAATAAATAAATAAATAAAATTTCTGGGAGTTGTAGGCCAAAACACCTGGGGACCCACAGGTTGAGAACCACTGACATAGGCAGAAAAAACGAAATGCAAAGAGACAGAATGGGGGACAATGCCTGGCTCAAGAGCAGGACGTGTGAAAAAGATCTTGGAGTCCTTGTGGGGAGGAAGGAGAACATGAGCCAACAATGTGATGTGGTAGCAAAAAAAGCCAATGGGATGTTGGCCTGCATCAAGAGGAGCCTAGTGTCTAGATCTAGGGAAGTCATGCTCCCCATGCTCTATTCTGCCTTGGATAGACCACACCTGGAATATTGTGTCCAATTCTGGGCACCACAATTCAAGAGAGATATTGACAAGCTGGAATGTGTCCAGAGGAGGGCGACTCAAATGATCCAGGGTCTGGAAAACAAGCCCTATGAGGAGCGGCTTAAGGAGCTGGGCATGTTTAGCATGAAGAAGAGAAGGCTGAGAGGAGACATGATGAGGGCCAGGTATCAATACATGAGAGGATGTCACAGGGAGGAGGGAGCAAGCTTGTTTTCTGCTGCCCTGGAGACTCAAGAGAGATATCGATTCTAAGCTGGAATGTGTCCAGAGGAGGGCGACTAAAATGATCAAGGGTCTGGAGAACAAGCCCTATGAGGAGTGGCTTAAAGATCTGGGCATGAATAAGAGAAAGCGGAGAGGAGGCATGATGAGGGACAGGTATACATATGTGAGGGCAGGCCCGTAGCCAGGGTTTCGTTTCGGGGGGGCGGCTGAATTTTTTTCAGGGGGGGGGGTTCGGAGGGGCTGAGTCTCGGGGGGGGGGGGGGCTGAGTCTGAGTGAAAGAGGGTCTAGCCTAGCAAACCTTTTGTATCATTACCCCAATACCCCCATGCATATGGGATATATTGAGCATGGTGATCAGATCATGATACGAATAAACATAACAGTTTAAGTAATGCACCAGTAAGGCCTTTTCGCGAACCACCATGAGAATTTCGGGGGGGGGGGGGGTGAAGCCCCTCAAGCCCCCCCCCCCCCCCCCCTACATGCCTGTGTGAGGGAAAGTCCTAGGAAGGAAGGAGCTTCCTTTCTGCTTCCTTGGAGACTAGGACGCAATGGAGCAATGGCTTCAAACTACAAGAGAGGAGATTCCATCTGAACATGAGGAAGAACTTCCTGACTGTGAGAGCCATTCAGCAGTGGAACTCTCTGCCCCGGAGGGAGTGTGGTGGGGGCTCCTTCTTTGGAAGCTTTTAAACAGGGGCTGGATGGCCATCTATCAGGGGTGATTTGAATGCAATATTCCTGCTTCTTGGCAGAATGGGGGTGGACTGGATGGCCCAGGAGGTCTCTTCCAACTCTAGGATTCTATGATTCTAAGAGGGCTGCTGAGGACATCAAGGCGAAGGGAACTCTGCAGGTGCTCAGAGGCGCGGGGTTTGGGGTGGTGGGCGGGGGTCCTGGTTAAGGGGGCGGGGCGAGGGAGAGAGGGAGGGCCCCCATTCGCTTTCTCTTTCTCTTTCCAGGCTTTTGCTTTCCATCCTTCTCTTTTCCTTCCTGTTGTCCCCTGGCAGCCATGGAGGCTCCCCGCCTGGCGGGCTCTCCTCGGGAGGAAGAGGAGAAGGAGAAGGAGGGCGCTGGGCCCGGGGGCGAGACCCTTCCCCGAGACCCGGGACACCCTCCCTCGACTTCCTCCGTGGACTGGGCTTTTCATTGGGTGACGGTGAATTACGCGGACCTGTTTTCCCCTTTTTTCCGAGCCGCGTCGTTCTTGAGATCGTCCCTTTCCTTTCAGGTAAGGAGCCAGGAGGGCGGCGCTCTGTGCATGCGCAGGAACCCCCTTTTGCCCCCTCGCCTCAGGGTCCCCTAAGAAGTGAGCATGGGCATGCGCAGAGAGGGAGAGCCGGGCACAGCCTCGCCCTGGATCGGGGCCAGCAGCCCGCTTGGGTTTCGAGAAGGAGCATCTTAACACCTCTCAACAGAAGATTTTCCCAGGCTCAGCCAGGCCTTCAAATGCTAATGAAGGTGATCAGTTGAAACATTCACACCTAGCTCCAGCAGAGAAGAGCTCTTGGCCCCACCCCAGCCATTCCACAGATATATAAACCCATTGTCCTAATTCCAACAGACCTCACTACCTCTGAGGATGCTTGCCACAGATGCAGGCGAAAACGTCAGGAGATAATGCCTCTAGAACAGGGGTAGGGAACCTTCGGCTCTCCAGGTGTGGTGGACTTCAACTCCCACAATTCCTTGAGGCTCGTGTAAGCCTTTGGGGTGAATGCCGAGCCTCAAGGAATTGTGGGAGTTGAAGTCCACCACACCTGGAGAGCCGAAGGTTCCCTACCCCTGCTCTAGAACATGGCCCTATAGCCCGAAAAAACCCACAAGAACCTAGCGATTCCAGCCATGAAAGCCTTCGACAATTTATTTATTTATTTATTTATTTAGCAGTTTTGTATCCCGGTCTCCTCACCTCCGTTCGAGGGGACTCGGGCCGGTTTCCAACATCAATATTACAGACAGTCATTAAAACATCTTATTCTAAATCACACTAAAACATTAAAATAGCAAAATACAATTATATAATTACAGTGGTCAGTCGTCATCAAAAGTCATCATTCGTGGTCATCCATCCATCTCAAAGGATCATGGCTCATTCATTGAATGCCAGTCCCGAAAACCAGGTTTTCACCTGTTTCCTGAACTTTAAGATAGAAGGGGCAGTTCTTATCTCCAGTGGAAGGGAGTTCCAGAGTCGCGGGGCCACCACCGAGAAGGCCCTGTCTCTCATCCCCACCAGACGCACCTGTGAGGCCGGTGGGATCGAGAGCAGGACCCCTCCAGACAATCATAGCAATCGTGATGGAGGTAAATTGGGCTGGAGTCATTTAGGGCTTTATAGGTTAACACCAGCACTTTGAATTGTGCTCGGAAGCTAATTGGCAGCCAGTGGAGCTGGCACAACAGAGGAGTAGTATGCTCCCTGTACCCTGCTCATGTTAGCATTCTGGCTGCCGAGCGTTGGACTAATTGAAGCTTCCGGGCAGTCTTCAGAGGCAACCCCACGTAAAGAGTGTTGCAGTAATCTAAATGGGATGTAACCAAAGCGTGGACCACCGTGGCCAAGTCAGACTTCCCAAGGTACGGGCGCAGCTGGCACACAAGTTTTAATTGTACAAAGGCTCCCCTGATCACCGCTGAAACCTGGGGCTCCAGGCTCAGCGATGAGTCCAGGATCACTCCCAATAGGCTTTTCCTTCATCCCTCCTTATCAAACTAACATTTTTGCTTCTCCAACGTTCTGCCGGCCCGTTCATATTGGATAAGCAAGACTCTACTGTATATCCAGGGGGCCAGCTGTAATATTTTGTCGTGTTGGTCAGTGCTCTTTCGTTTTTACCCGATTTGGGTCCCCGAATGTTACTGAATGACAACTCCCATTGCTTTTTCATTCCTTCATGAGCTTTGACCCATGTGCTGTAGGGTAATCCCACCCCTCCCTTGTGTTGCTTGCAAGCCCACAGACTCTTTCCTCCTTTGCAGAACGCGAGTGCATCCTCACCTCCTATGCCCCAGGCCCACGTGAGGCAAGAAAATGAGCCGCCGAATGAGGAGAATCCGCAGCCAAATGAACAGCTCCAAGACTCCGAGTATGTCAAGGTAAAAGGTAGGCAAAATGCCACTGGAACGCCTGAAAGAGAATGAGACACAAGAGAGTAAAGGAAACCTTTTTCCTTCCATATTCCAAGGACAAAGCCGGGGTGGTTGGGTTGTGCAGTGTTCCAGAACTCTCTGCCCCAGAGTCTGGTGGAAGCTCCTTCCTTGGAGGCTTTTAAACAGATGCCGGGTGGCCATCTGTCTTGGGTGCTTTTGATGGTGCTTTTCCTGCATGGCAGAAGGGGGTTGGAATAGATGGCCCATGTGGTGTCTTCCAACTCTGTTATTCTTTGATTCTTTTCTAGAGAGTCCTTGTTTTTAATGATGTGTCCGAAGTATGACAGCCTCCATTTGGTTGCCTTGGACTTCTAGGGCAGTGTTTCTCAACCTCGGGGTCGGGGACCCCGGGGGGGGGGCATGAGGGGGTGTGAGAGGGGTCACCAAAGACCACCAGAAAACACAGTATTTTCTGTTGGTCATGGGAGTTCTGTGTGGGAAGCTTGGCCCAATTCTGTCGTCGATGGGGTTCAGAATTCTCTTTGTTTGTAGGTGAACTATAAATCCCAGCAACTACAACTCTCAAATGTCAAGGTCTATTTTTCCCAAACTCCACCAGTATTCACATTTGGGCATATTAAGTATCCGTGCCGAGTTTGGTCCAGATCCATCTCTGGATATAGATGAACTACAACTCCAAAACTCAAGCCAATGCCCACCAAACCCCTTCCAGTATTTTCTGTTGGTCATGGGAGTTCTGTGTGAAAAGTTTGGTTCAGTTCCATTGTTGGTGGAGTTCAGAATGCTCTTTGATTGTAGGTGAACTAGAAATTCCCAGCAATGACAACTCCCAAATGACAAAACCAACCCTCCCGCCCCAACTCCACCAGTATTCAAATGTGGGCGTCTTGGGTATTTGTGCCAAATTTGTTCCAGTGAATGCAAATACATCCTGCAGATCAGATATTTACATTATGATTCATAACAGTAGCAAAATGACAGTTATGAAGTAGCAATGGAAATAATGTTATGGTTGTGTGTCAGCACAACATCAGGAACTGTATTAAGAGGTTGCAGCATTAGGAAGGTTGAGAAACACTGGTCTAGGGAGAGTTCAGGCTCAAATTGCAATGGAACCAACTTATTGAGGAGATTCCAGAGGAGATTCCATCTGAACATGAGGAAGAACTTCCTGACTGTGAGAGCCGTTCAGCAGTGGAACTCTCTGCCCCGGAGTGTGGTGGAGGCTCCTTCTCTGGAAGCTTTTAAGCAGAGGCTGGATGGCCATCTGTCAGGGGTGATTTGAATGCAATATTCCTGCTTCTTGCAGGGGGTTGGACTGGATGGCCCATGAGGTCTCTTCCAACTCTATGATTCTATGATTCTATGATTGATCTTTTATTTACTTATCAGTGATAGAGTTTGTCCACCTGTAGTGCAGTCTTCCTCTTTTCCTGCTGCCTTCTACCCATCCAAGCATTATTGCCTTTTCTAGGAAGTCCCAAGTAAGACAACATCATTTTGCTTGTGTTGACTTCTAGGAAAGGTTTGGGCTCAGTTTGCTCCAGGACCCATTTATTGGTCTTCTTTCGCCAACTTTGGGTACCTGCAGAACATTCCTCAAACACCACATTTCCATTTCTTCATCACCAGTCCGTACAAATGGGGAAATGCAGTATCATCATTAGAATCCTAGACTTGGAAGAGACCTGGTGGGCCATAATCCAGTCCAACCCCATTCTGCCAAGAAGCAGGACAATCACATTCAAAGTACCCCTGACAGATGGCCATCCAGCCTCTGTTTAAAAGCCTCCAAAGAAGGAGGCCTCTACCACAATCCGGGGGCAGAGAGTTCCACTGCTGAATAACTCTCACAGTTAGGAAGTTCTTCCTCACGTTCAGGTGGAATCTCCTTTCTTTCCTGTACTTTGAAGCCATAGCTCCATTGCATCCTAGCCTCCAGGGCAGCAGAAAGCTTGCTTTCTTCCTTCCTATGACTTATTCCCACACATATTTATCCTCTCAGTCTTCTCTTCTGGTTTTACATTCCATTTGGCCTCTTTTTCCTGATTCACCAAGATGGGAAGAGAGGGCAGCTCTTCAGTCCATCCTGCAACCATTTCCTTTGCATCCCCTTGGTCACCAAGAGAACTTTGTTGTCTTCTCTTCTCAGATTTCACCATCCAGGTCCGGGTCACTGGGCGGACTGGCGACTGTGAGAAGGACTTCCTAAAGGAGGTCACTGAGCACCTTTGGAAGCATGAGATCCGCCTCAAGGTGGAGGATTACCCAGAGGACTCTGGTCACTTCCTGCTGGTCTTCTGCCCGGTGGCTTCCCGGGTGGGCACCGACATGCAGAACGCTCTGGAAGACCTCCAAGGTTAGTACAGGTGTGCTACGGCTAACCAAGCCTCTCCTTTTGGCAAAGTCCTTTCGCATCAAGACATTTCCTCCTTGGGGTGAATAGCTGGGTGCCTTTGAGCTGCAGCCTTGGCATCAGGAGGGCAAGGAAGGAGAGAATGAGCAACAGATTTTGGGTATTCAGTTGCAGCAAGCAATGGGATAAGGCGGGATCTGGGAAAGAATGGGATTCTGCTATGACCATTTATGCTGTTGCTGAGAGTAAACAATAGAAACATGACACTTAGGCAGAAAAAAAATGAAATGCACAGATATAGCCTGGCTTGGAAGCAGCCCATTGGATCTAGGACCCTTAAGAGACCCCCAAGCTGAACATATGTCAATAATACAATGTGGTAACTTAAAAGCCAATGAGATTTTTGGCTGTATCAATAAGAGTCTCAGTCAGAGCTTTCCAAACTGTGCATCAAATCCGGGAAATGTCAACCTAGCAGTTCAAAAACATTCAAATGTGAGTAGATCAATAGGTACCGCTTTGGCAGGAAGGCAATGGTGCTCCATGCAGTCATGTTGGCCAAATGATCTTGGAGGTGTCTACAGACAATGCCGGCTCTTTGGCTTAGAAATGGAGATGAGCACTATCTTCCAGAA
>NW_027118845.1:0-21800 GCF_037176765.1 Anolis sagrei
ATTGCCATTTGTAGGCGAATGCCATGTGCCTGAGAAGGATCTGCAACTCAAGCTAGGTGTTGTTATTGGACTCTGATGGAAGCCATGAGGAATATGCATTTTAGAAATTGGGCAGGCTGAAGCATGGCTATGTCTTCCACCAAGTTCGTGGTGACACTGATGAAACTAATGCATTAAGAGGATTGGAGGACAGTTTTCACCTCATTGGCAGTCGGTTCTAACTCCTGCTAGGTATTTCATATGGTTGAAATGCTCTGAACCAGCTAAACTTGAAAGTCTGTTACAAAAAGCCAGTCTATTACTAAAAGTAGGACACATCATGTCATCTATCATGTACTCCGTTCTTGAGTTCGGAGTAGAGCACGCTGACATTTGTCCACTTGTCTTCCCAAGAAATTTGCAGGATTTTCCGGAGGCAGCACTGATGGAATCGATCCAGGAGTTGCATGTGACGTCTGTAGACAGTCCACGTCTCGCAGGAGAATAAAGTTGGGGCAATAACACATCCCTGTTTGACATCTGATTCCACCTTAAATGGGTCACTTTGGGAGCCATTGCTGTCCAAGACTGTTACCATCATGGAGGAGCCGCAGGATGTTCACAAATTTTTGGAGGATGGTCCAGAGAGTGCTGTGATTCACTGTGTCGAATGCCTTTGCAGGGTCAATGAATGCCATGTACAGAAGTTGATTTTATTCCCTGCATTTTTCTTGGAGCTGTCGTGCAGTGAAGATCATGTCCACTGTTCCTCTGGAGGGGTGGAAGCCGTTCTGGGATTCTGGGAGGGTGTCTTCTGAGAGGCGATTTGCACGGATTCTTGCAAGGATTTTCCCAGCGGAGGTTAGAAGTGAGATACCTCAATAGTTTCCGTAGTCTGTTCTTTCCCCTTTTTTGAAGAGGGTGATGAGGGTGGTGGCATCCTTGAAATCTGCTGGGATTTTCTTGGTTACCCACACTTTTTCTATGAGCTGGTGGAGTTGTTGTGTCAGCTCAGCTCCTCCCTCTTTAAAGATTTCAGCAGGGATCCCATCAAGTCCACTGGCTTTGTTATTTTTTGTTGGCTGATGCCATTGTTGACTTCTTCCAAACTAGGCAGTGTTGCAAGCTCATCCCTGGTTTGTTGTTTGTGGGATTTGTGAGAGAACCTCTTTGGCCTCATTGGAGCTGCGGTTCAGGAGGCTTTGGTAGTGTTCTTTCCAAGGTAGTGCAATTGAGTTTTGCAAGGTTGGTGGGGCTGAGAGCAAGGCCTCCCCTGCCAATCTTAAACTTTGTGATGCTTCATAATGGGGGATATATTCAGACAGGTAAGTTGGGCCTGAACCATTCAGGGCATTATACTAGGCTAAAGCCAGCACTTTGAATTGTGCTAGGTAGCAGATTGGCAGCCAATGGAGCTAGTGTGCTCTCTGTATGCTGCTCCGGTGAGCAACCTGGCTGCTGTCCATTGGACTAGTTGAAGCATCCAACAGTCTTCAAAGGCAACCCTATGTAGAGTATGTTGCAGTAATCTATTTGGGGTGTAATGAGAGCATGAACCACTGTGGCCAAGTCTGACTTCCCAAAGTACAGGTGCAACTGGCACACAAAGTACTAATTGTGCAAAAGCTCCCCTAGCCACCGCTGAGACCTGGGGATTCCAGACTCAACAGAGCCTAGGATCACTCCAGTGTTGTGAACTTGCATATTCAGGGAGAGTGTAACCCAATCCAGCACAGGCTGTAACCTATGCCCAGTCTAATCTTGTTACTGACCAGGAAGACCGCTGCCTTGTCTGGATTCAATTTCAATTTGCCCTCATCCACACCATCACCAACAGTGGTTCAGGACTTGAACAGCCTTTTTAGTAACAGATGGGAAGGCATCATAGAGCTGAACATCATCTGCATACAGATGACATCTAACTCCCAGGGCTTCATATAAATGTTAAACAACATGGAGGACAGCACTGATACCTGCATGACCCCACAAGTCTATGGTGTGATTTCGGGCAGGTATCCCCCAACAACAACTTCTGGGAACAGCCTGAAGAAAGGACCAGAACCACTGCAAAATAATACCTCTTATTTTTGCGAGGTGTCCCAGGAGAAGGATACTATGGTCAACGGTATCAAAGGCTGCTGAGAGGTCCAGCAGAAACAACAGGAACACACTCCCATATCCAGTGTAGATCATCTACTAAGGCAACCAAGGCTGTTTCGGTACCATGTCCTGCCTAAAGCCAGACTGAGCCAGATCCAGATAACCCATGTCTTCCAAAATACCTGGAGTTGTGAGACCACCACACATTCTAGGACTTTGCCCAAGAAGGGGAGATTGGAAACAGGCCAATAGTTGTTGAATTGAGTGGGGTCCAGTGATGGTTTTTTCAACAGCGGTTTTATTACAGCTTGTTTTAAGCTTGCTGGAATATTGCCTTTCCAAAGAGGCATTAACCACCACTTTTACCCACTTGGCCAATCCTCCTCTGGCTTCCTTTATCAGCCAGGATGGGCAGGGGTCTAGGATGGAGTGGTTGCTCTCACCTCTCCAAGGATCTTGTCCACGTCCTCGAGCTGCACCAATTGAAATGAATCCATAAAAACTGGATAAGCAGGTGTTCATGTTACATCCTCAGAGACTGCAGTTGACAATTAACAGAATCCCTATTTTGTCCCGGTCACCTACCCTCAAGTGGACACATTCAAGCATGGTTGACTATGGGATGGGGTACCTGGTCAAGGAGATGGAAAAACCTATAGACCACTGCAACCCCTCTCCCCGCCCTCCAGATCTTGGCTGATGCTGCACAGAGTATCCTGGCGGATAAAGTTGGGTAAGATTGGCCCCTCCAGCCTCACCCAACCAGGTCTCTGTTATACATGGCAGGTCTGACCATTCATCAAGAATTAATTTTTGGATAGTAGGTGTTTTTTCATTGGCAGACCTAGCATTTAACAGAACCACCCTTAATTTAGAGGGACCACCATCCTGGATACTCAGTTTTACCATGTCAGGAAGTTGCTTTGGAATTGCCAATATTCTTTCATGAAATTTAGGCCAAATTAGTTGTTTGGGTCTCCCTTTCCCATATCTCTTCCCTCCCCACCACTACTCTTGGGGCCCCTCAACCATTGAAACTCCCTCCCCTTCCTATATAACCCTCCTCCCCCCCTTTCATCCTACAGTCTGATTGTTGGGATTTGGTGTATATACCGTATATTCCGGCATATAAGACAACTGGGCCTATAAGACGACCCCCCAACTTTTCCAGTTAAAATATAGAATTTGGGATATACTCGCCGTATAAGACCACCCCTCTTCCAATGCACACCAAATAACATTTTTAAAAAATCAGATTTGAATTCAATATGGTAATTTTAATTCAAATGCTTATGACATTCAGGTTCCTATGAGAGGGACATTGTACCTTATATTGTACATTACAGTTGCTCTTCCTCCCTTGAATTTCATTTACACTCGGGGTCCTTTACATTATGCTGGCAATAAGTTAAAATAAACAGTTGCATTAAATAATTCTCATTTACAACAATTAAAAAACCAGCTGAAGTAAAGTGTCATATCAGTTCCCTTTTGCCTTTTCGCAGGCTTCTCCTATTGACGCGGCCTAAAATGTCATTGGCCTTTTCAGCTGCAGCATCACACTATTGGCTCGTCGTTGACGAAGATTCCTTTCATAGAATCCTAAAGTTGGGAGGGACCTCTAAAGGTCATTTAGTCCAACCCCCTTCATTCTGCTTTCTTGCAGGGAAAGCACAATCAAAGCACTCTCGACAAATGGTTATCCAGACTTAATATTAATATTAATAATAAAAGAGTTGTAAGGGAGCTCTAATGGCCATCTGGTCCAACCCCCTTCATTCTGCCATCATGTAGGGAAAGTACAATCAAAGCACCCCTGACAGATGGCCATCCAGCCTGCATAATAATAATAATAATAATAATAATAATAATAATAGAGTTGGAAGGGAGCTCTAAAGGCCATCTAGTCAAACCCCCTTCATTCTGCCTTCATGTAGGGCAGTGTTTCTCAACCCTCCTAATGTGGTGACCCCTTAATACAGTTCCTCATGTTGTGGTGACCTCTAACCATAATATTATTTTTTATTGCTACTTACCTGTAATTTAGCTATTGTTATGAACAGTTATGTAAATATCTAATATGCAGAATGTGTTTTCATTCACTGGACCACATTTGGCACAAATACCTGATATGCCCAAATTTGAATACGGGTGAGGTTGGGGAGGATTGATTTTGTCATTTGGGAGTTGTAGTAGCTGGGATTTATAGTTCACCTACAATCAAAGAGCATTCTGAACTCTACCAATGATGGAATTGAACCAAACTTGACACAGAGAAGCCCCATGACCAACAGAAAATACTGTGTTTTCTGATGGTCTTTGTTGACCTCTCTGACACCCCCTCATGACCCCCCCCCCAGGGATCCTGACCCCCAGGTTGAGAAACGCTGATGTAGGGAAAGCACCCCAACATATAGCCATCCAGCCTTAATATTAACATTAACATTAATAGTAATAATAATAATAAAAATAATAATAATAATAATAATAATAATAATAATAATAATAATTGGAAGGGAGCTCTAAAAGCCATGTAGCCCAACCCCCTTCATTTTGCTTAATACAGTGAAAGCACAATCAAAACAGATGGCCATCTAGCCTTAAGAATAAGAATAAGAATAATAGTAATAGAATTGGAAGGGAGCTCTAAAGGCCATCTGGTAAAACCCCTTTAATTCCGCCTTCATGCAGGAAAAGCACAATAAAAGCCCCCTTGAGAGAGATTTTATCGCAGATTCGTAGAGTTGAGACCTCCAGAAGCCATCCAGCCTTTATGTCAATAATAATAATAATAATAATAATAATAATAATAATAATAATGTTGGAAGGGAATTCTAAAGGCCATCTAGACAAACCCCCTTCCTTTTGCCTTTATGTAGGGAAAGTATAACCAAAGAACCCCTGACAGATGGCCATTAAGGCTTAACACTACTACTAATAAGAAGAAAGAGAATAGAGTTGGAAGGGGGCTCTAAAGGCCATGTAGTCCAACCCCCCTTCTGTCTTCATGGAGCAAAAGCAAAAAGTATGGTACCTCCTGGGCCTGGAAGTCAGTCAGTTAGTCACGCTGCCTCCCTCCTTCCTGGGCCCAATTGGGGCCAACGGAGCATCTGGGCCCACCGCGCTGCTCCTGGAGGTCAGTCGATCTCACTGAAAGCCTTGCCGGGAGCAGCAGGGGAGGGCTCGCTCGCTCATCAGCCCTGAAAGTCAGGCAGGCTGCTGGGAGAGGAGATTCCCTTCTGCTGCCTCGGCTGCGTCGTTCGCTTGCTGCTTTCACCAGTGCAGGCCTCTGTAGGCCTGTGGTGGTTTAAGCAGCGAGCAGAGCACACAACTGAGGCAGAGGATAATCTCCGCTCCCAGCAGCCTGCCTGACTGACTTTCAGGCCTGCGCTGGCCTCCACAGCTGATGAGTGAGCGAGCCCTCCACTGCTGCTCCTGGCAAAGCTTTCAGTGAGATCGACCGGCCTCCAGGAGCCGTGCAGTGGGGCCAGATGCTCCGTTGGCCCCAATTGGGCCCAGGAAGGAGGGAGGCAGCGTGAAAAAGGCTGCCCTCCGGCCTCCTTCCTCACGCTGCCTCTTTCCTCACTGGGCCCAACTGGGACCCAATGGAGCATATGGCCTGCACTTCGCTGCTCCTGGAGGCCAGAGTCGATCTCACTCGAAGCCTCGTCAGGAGCAGCAGGAGCGAACACGCTCACCAGCTGCAAAGGTCAACGCAGGCCTGCGCAGCCGTGAAAGTCAGGCAAGTAGGCTGCTGCAAGCGGAGGTTCTCCTCCGCTGCCTCGGCTGCGTCGTCCACTCTCCGGAGGCAACCGTACTGGATGCGGCAGGTGGGAGCACTCGCCAGCCACTTCACGTGGCTGAAGGCTGGGAAGGGAGGGCCGAGGTGGTCTCGCCAGAAGCGGCAGTGGGTGCACTTGCAAGCCACTTGACCTGCCAGACTGAAGGCGAAGTCAAGGCTCACCTGCAAGTTCCGCTGCTGCTGCCATACATCATCGTCCTGGTATATCCGGAAGGCAAGACTACCCCCAACTTTTGAAAGGGTTTTCAAGGTTTAAAAAGTCGTCTTGTAGGCCAGTTTTTATGGTACTCTGAATTGTTATTTGGATCTGTTTCCCAGCTTTCCCTCCCCTAGCCCCATAGTCTTCAATTCCCTCCAGTTCCCTCTAGTCTCCCCAGATGCCACAAAATGCAATTGCAAAGACAGTGGATTCAGGAGTAACATGAATAAGTTGATCTAATAGTTAAGAGACTATAAAGTAAGAGTAGGAAATAAAATATAGTAATAAATGGATAGGTCATTAAACAAAGTGCTAGTGCAGAATCAAATCATAGGACCAATGATACTGTGCTAGAAAGGGACCAGGTCAAGTAGCATTTGTATCACATAGCAGCAATGATGTTAAAATAATAGTTGGATGAAAATAAGCTCAGAGATCTGGTGGCCTTAATAAAGTGCTAAAGTGACAGAGTTAAGGAGAACAGCTAGACGATCTGGGTGCAAGGTATCCACACATTTTTCTTCATGGTCTCTGAATGCACACGCATGGAGTATCTGCAGCTGCACAGGCTCCAACAGAAAACTTCCCAAGTTCAAAAACCAAAGTTTTGGTAGTAACCCCAACCAGCTTCCCGAGCAGGGCATAAAAGGTGCCGCGCGCACATGCTCCACAATTCCTGTTTTTCCACCACAAAGCTCGCTTCGGAAACTTCTTTCTATTTCTCTGTGTTCAGTGTTCGAAGAAACTGTGTGACTCGGATAAGCATTCGAAGGGCTTACGTTGCTTCAGAGAAGCGCACAAAACCGCTTCTTGCCATCATTGCCAGAACCGTCATTTGCTGACCCCAACGGTCCAAGCTAGGAAGAATAGGGCTGCCCGCCTTAAAGTTCTTTATGAACATACTTTGGCTCCTTCGGCGCAGCCCTAGACTTTGGCGCCTTTGGCGTTTCAGGCGTCCTCTTTGACCTCCTCGACGTCATCAAAACCCAGATTGACCACATCAAAGTTATCGAGACGAGCCCAGCAGCTTAAACCACCGTGCACTTTGACTACTCAAATGGTGCTGGTGAGACCTTTGTCGGCTTCAAGTTCCGTAGCTTCGATCCGTTCCACGAGGACTAGGGTGGCAACGCCTCCATCTTCATCAGCCATGAAAATCATAGAATCATAGAATCATAGAATCAAAGAGTTGAAAGAGACCTCATGGGCCATCCAGTCCAACCCCCTGCCAAGAAGCAGGAATATTGCATTCAAATCACCCCTGACAGATGGCCATCCAGCCTCTGTTTAAAAGCTTCCAAAGAAGGAGCCTCCACCAGACTCCGGGGCAGAGAGTTCCACTGCTGAATGGCTCTCACAGTCAGGAAGTTCTTCCTCATGTTCAGATGGAATCTCCTCTTTTGTAGTTTGTAGCCATTGTTCGGCGTCCTAGTCTCCAGGGAAGCAGAAAATAAGCTTGCTCCTTCCTCCCTGCGGCTTCCTCGCACATATTTATACATGGCTATCATATCCCCTTTAAATAGCTTTAAAGAGGGCACACGAAGAGCCCCGTTGGGACCAGTCAACCCTGGCATCAGTTCCTCCCTGGCTACATTGACTACTGCTACACAATATCCCAGAGTACTTGTAAGATATCAGCACAAACACAAAACAATCTATGCGTAATGTCAAAGTGTATTATCAAAAGAGCATATAGTATTCCATTTACCAAAATCCCCAGAACATAGCTCAATTCAGTGGTACACAGAAATCAAAAGGAGCAGCCGCTCTCAAACATAACAGTTCTAGGTCTGGATAAGGATTCCACTGTATATAGGCTTCAGGGATACATTCAATAAGAAAAGTCATATAAACTAAGTATTGAGTCATGAGGCTATATGTAAACTGAAGACAATAAGGAGGATGAAGCGCCACTCTCAAAACAATCTTCATGGAAAAGATCCAACTAAAGTCCAGTGAAAATGGAGCACTGCTTCTCAAAATAAGTCTTCAAAGGAAAAGTCCCAATGGCATTCAACAGGGGTGCCCGGGTATTTTTGTACCCTGTTTCGGGGAAAGCAATCCCCTTCCTCAGGAGTTGATAAAGTCAGCAACTCTAGACTCTTATCTATAATAAAACATAACATCACATAGAGTAACAAGTATTTTCCAGCACAATTACAGTAGTAAAGATAATGGATACATCAAACATATAACATATACTCACATCATGCCAGATAGCTTATACAAAAAGTGACTCTGCTTGAAGTAAATTCACACTGCGAGTAATTCTGAAGGGTCATCCACAGGTTTATAAAGAGTAATTGGAAACTTAAAGGAAACAGCTAAAATTAAGTGACTCGTTAAGTCCTTGAGGGGAAAGGGTTTTCAACTTAAAGATCCAGAACATTTCCCTTTGGGATAATAGTTCTTCCAAATTCATATGGGGTTTTGGTGTGATGCATTCCAGAGCATCACACCAAATTTAAGAGAATTGGATGAATGTTTGTGTTGTGTAAAGTGTGAATATAGAAGGGACTCCATAGATAAACATTTTATTCTAGATTTATGTTCAGAAATTCTAATACTCAGAGGTCTGGTTGTTTTTCCAATATACCACAAACCACAGTCACATGTTAGAAGGACCTTTCTTATTGAATGTATCCCTGAAGCCTATATACAGTGGAATCCTTATCCAGACCTAGAACTGTTATGTTTGAGAGTGGCTACTCCTTTTTGTAGCGGTCAGGTGGAAAAATATAAAAAAAATAATGATTATAAAAATATATTTGAAAAATTGAAAGCTTACTTTTGAAGCGTTGGCAAAAGAGATTTCTAGGTAAAGACGTAACAGGAGAGGTTTGTTCCATAAGATGAAAGTAGATAAAAGCTTCATAGGTCAAAACCAAGAAAGTTAAATATTAAATGGAACATGTCATTTGAAACAATAGTAAATTAAGGTCACAGGAGTGAAGGAACTGTTCTTGGCAAAAACACAGGAAAAACCACCTAATTAAGTAAATTTCAAAGGAACAATAGGCTAGAACATCTATAGGTCAGCGAGCGACACCTTATGGTCAAAAGAAGTAAATAATAGGCAAAAGTTAGATGCATTTTATAATAGAAGCATTTTATAATAGAATCAAATCAAATAATCAAGATTTTGAAAGTAATCAATGAAGAATTAATAAGAGTTAATAAGAGAATAAGAATAAATAGAAAACTTACTTAGAAATGAGTATGATTAAAGTATATAAAGTTGGGAATTGTTTTTAGGATTAAGAAATCAAATCACGTCATTCTTGGTGTAGGACAAAGGCAAATGGGAAAGGCAAATATTTGGGATATGGTACTTTGCCAATAAGATGATTATGTAGTGTGTACGTGTCAGGGGGAACATAGGTAGGTAGGTAAAGGTAGTCCCCTGACATTAAGTCCAGTCATGTCTGACTCTGGGGTGTGGTGCTCATCTCCATTTCTAAGCCAAAGAGCCGGCATTGTCCATAGACACCTCCAAGGTCATGTGGCTGGCATGACTGCATGGAGCGCCGTTACCTTCCCGCCGGAGCGGTACCTATTGATCTACTCACATTTGCATGTTTTCGAACTGCTAGGTTGGCAGAAGCTAGGGCTGACAGCGGAAGCTCACGCCGCTCCCCGGAATTGAACCTGTGACCTTTCGATCAACAAGCTCAGCAGCTCAGTGCTTTAACCCACTGCGCCACCGGGGGCTCCCAGGGGGAACATACGCATGTGGAAATTGGATATTCGCTCTATATAAACCTGGTGATTTGGATAAGAGGTTGTGTTTTCCAGCCATCTTTTAAGGTTGGACACCCTCTCCCTAGGAAGAGAAATAAATCTGGAAATCTGGAAGCTGTCTCGGTCTTTTCCATTTCTCTACGATCTCTACGAACCGGAAAATTGGAAATCGGCATTTTAAGCCGCAACATTTTGATTTCTGTGTACCACTGAATTGAGCTATGTTCTGGGGATTTTGGTAAATGGAATACTATATGCTCTTTTGATAATACACTTTGACATTACGCATAGATTGTTTTGTGTTTGTGCTGATACCTTACAAGTACTCTGGGATATTGTGTAGTAGTATTACCATAGTAATATGGATGACTGGCTCGGTACACTGAGCTTTGAAAGAGAAGACATTATGTCTCTTACTAAAAAATAGGTCAGTCATTGATCATGTACCGGTAGCTGAGTCTTCCCAGACCAGCAATTTACTCAATGATTTAGAAAAATTGAAAAAAAGAAATATTCGTTTGGATCTTCATGCCTCCACGTTAGCTGACTATATAAAACATAATATGATCCCTAGAGGATTAAGGAAATATAAACCACCTGGTATGTTTAAAGAAGACAGGGATTTCTTACAACAATGGGTTAAGATTCTAAATAAATGCTCTTTGGATTTAATGGCCCTACTAATTATGAAATCCAATGCTATTATTAAGGAAGGAGAAACCAAAATTACTAATCTTATGGAAAATATTATGAAAGACACAACTTCTCCAACCATGCTTGAGACTCTTGACAAAAAGTGTAGTGATTTATATAAACAGGTGAAGGAATTTAAAATTAAAAAAACTGATAGAGATCGCAATGACTATCTGTCCAATCGAGTCTACCCATGGCTATTGGACAAAGAGCAAGCCCCCTCTAGGAGAAGGGTCAGTTTTCATCCACAGTTTACAGATTCCTCTACAGAGGAAGACCCAGGAAGGACAACTGAAAGCTCTGAAGCCTCTGACGCACCTTCTTTAAGACGATCTACTAAACATAGAAATATGAATCGACCATCCTCCTTGTCTTCCTCCACTACTTTTTTTCGAAGGGGCCAAAATCGAAGACACCGGACATGATTGTCAATCTATCTGATTACAAGTTATCTGATTTAGAAAGGTCAGTAGTAAACAAAGGTCTATCATTTGATATCATAGCCATCACTGAAACCTGGTGGGATGACTCCTATCGCTGGAATGTAGATATCGAGGGGTATAACCTCTTTCACAGAAACCGAACAAAGGGAAGAGGAGGCGGAGTAGCCTTATATGTCAAAAACTCTTATGCTGCAGAAGAAATTCAAGACAGCAATCTGGGAAACCAGCTTGAAATTATCTGGATAAGAATCAAGGGAACTGGGACTCAAAAAGATCTCGTTGTAGGCGTCTACTATAGACCCCCAAGCCAGGAGGAAGATCTTGATGAAGTCTTCTGCCAACAGTTGACCAAACAGGCACAGAAAAGAGATGTAGTAGTCATGGGCGATTTCAACTATCCCGATATTTGCTGGAAAACAAACTCGGCCAAGAGTACAAGGTCCAACAAATTCCTCGCTTGCCTTGCAGACAATTTCATGGTCCAGAAGGTAGAAGAGGCAACAAGGGGATTGGCTACTCTTGATCTCATCCTAACAAATGCGGAGGACCTGATCGATGCGGTCGAAGTGGTAGGATCCTTAGGGGCAAGTGACCATGTGCTCCTGCAATTTGAGGTACAAAGGAAGGCCGAAACTAAGACAAGTCAAACCCGCATTTTGGACTTTAGGAGAGCTGATTTCCAAAAAATGAAGGAAACGCTGAGCAGCATTCCGTGGACACAGATACTAAAAGACAAGGGAGCTACGGATGGATGGGAATTTCTCAAGAGTGAAATACTCAAGGCGCAATTGCAAACCGTGCCAACAAAGAGAAAAAATAGGACAAGTGCAAAGAAGCCAGAATGGATGTCCAAAGAACTTCTAACTGTGCTAAGACACAAAAGAGACATGCACAAGAAGTGGAAAAAGGGAGAAATCACCAAAGAAGAATTCAAACAAATAGCCAACACCTGTAGGGAAAAGGTCCGCAAAGCTAAAGCAAAAAACGAGCTCAGACTTGCCAGGGACATTAAAAACAATAAAAAGGGCTTCTATTCTTATGTCAGTAGAAAAAGGAAAAACAAGGAGGCGATAGGACCTCTTCACGGAGAAGATGGGGCAATGCTGACAGGGGATAGGGAAAAGGCAGAACTACTTAATGCCTTCTTTGCCTCGGTCTTCTCACAAAAAGAGAGTCTTCAACCTCAGCAAGATGGAGTGGATGAGGGATTGGAGGACATCCAACCCCAAATTGGGAAAGAAGTCGTACAGGAATACCTGGCCGCTCTTAATGAGTTTAAGTCCCCAGGGCCAGATCAACTACACCCCAGAGTATTGAAGGAACTAGCGGAAGTCATTTCGGAACCATTGGCAACCATCTTTGAGAGTTCTTGGAGAACGGGAGAAGTTCCAGCAGATTGGAGGAGGGCCAATGTGGTCCCAATCTTCAAGAAGGGAAAAAAGGATGACCCAAACAACTACCGTCCGGTCAGCCTCACGTCGATACCAGGCAAGATTCTGGAAAAGATTGTTAAGGAAGCGGTCTGCAAACACTTAGAAACAAATGCAGTCATCGCTAATAGTCAACATGGATTTATCAAAAACAAGTCATGCCAGACTAATCTGATCTCTTTCTTCGATAGAGTTACAAGCTGGGTAGATGCGGGGAATGCCGTGGATGTAGCGTACCTGGATTTCAGTAAGGCCTTCGACAAGGTCCCCCATGACCTTCTGGCAAGGAAACTAGTCCAATGTGGGCTAGGCAAAACTACGGTGAGGTGGATCTGTAATTGGTTAAGTGGACAAACACAGGGAGTGCTCACTAATGCTTCCTCTTCATCTTGGAAAGAAGTGACGAGCGGAGTGCCGCAGGGTTCCGTCCTGGGCCTGGTCCTGTTCAACATCTTTATTAATGACTTAGATGAAGGGCTAGAAGGCATGATCATCAAGTTTGCAGACGACACCAAATTGGGAGGGATAGCCAATAGTCCAGAGGACAGGAGCAGAATTCAAAACGATCTTGACAGATTAGAGAGATGGGCCAAAACTAACAAAATGAAGTTCAACAGTGACAAATGCAAGATACTCCACTTTGGCAGAAAAAATGAAATGCAAAGATACAGAATGGGGGACGCCTGGCTCGACAGCAGTACGTGTGAAAAAGATCTTGGAGTCCTCGTGGACAACAAGTTAAACATGAGCCAACAATGTGATGTGGCGGCAAAAAAAGCCAATGGGATTTTGGCCTGCATCAATAGGAACATAGTGTCTAGATCTAAGGAAGTAATGCTACCCCTCTATTCTGCTTTGGTTAGACCACATCTGGAATATTGTGTCCAATTCTGGGCACCACAATTCAAGAGAGATATTGACAAGCTGGAATGTGTCCAGAGGAGGGCGACTAAAATGATCAAGGGTCTGGAGAACAAGCCCTATGAGGAGCGGCTTAGGGAACTGGGCATGTTTAGCCTGAAGAAGGGAAGGCTGAGAGGAGATATGATAGCCATGTATAAATATGTGAGAGGAAGCCACAGGGAGGAGGGAGCAAGCTTGTTTTCTGCTTCCTTGGAGACTAGGACGCGGAACAATGGCTTCAAACTACAGGAGAGGAGATTCCATCTGAACATTAGGAAGAACTTCCTGACTGTGAGAGCCGTTCAGAAGTTGAACTCTCTGCCCCGGAGTGTGGTGGAGGCTCCTTCTTTGGAAGCTTCTAAGCAGAGGCTGGATGGCCATTTGTCAGGGGTGATTTGAATGCAATGTTCCTGCTTCTTGGCAGGGGGTTGGACTGGATGGCCCATGAGGTCTCTTCCAACTCTTTGATTCTATGATTCTATGATTTGTTCCAACTCCAAAATTTAATGCTTTCCGAGCACGCATAGATTTGTTTAAATTGTTTAGAACCATTCGCCTAAGAGAGATTTTCACAAACAACATACCCAACTCCACCATAGATCCCTTCAAACCCAAAAGCAAGTTTTGCCCCTCCACAGACAACATACTTATCAAGTGCTTTGAAAAAGTAGTAGAGAGGGACTTCAATAAGTTAATCACCCACAGACAGCCATTCCATTCTAATTTGTCTGACATTGAAAGAACCACTTTGGACAAATTGAGTAACCTTAAAGAGGTAGTCTGGAAACCAGCAGACAAAGGGGGAGCCATAGTGTTACTCAGCAAAAAAGATTACATTAAGGAAATCAACCTCCAGTTATCTAATAGTAAATTTTATAAACCTGTTGCTTCAGACCCCACTAAACACATACAGTCCCTTATCAGGGTTGTGTGCCAAGAGAAATTATCCTTGGGATTTATCTCTTCTTCCACATTTAAATATCTACAGAAAGAATTTCCTAGAATACCAATCTTCTATACTTTACCAAAGATCCACAAAGGTGTTATTCCCCCCCCCCCCCTCAGGCTGACCCATTATTTCAGGCTCATCTTCAGTGCTGGAACCAGTTGCTAAGTATCTGGACTCTTTTTGCCAACCCTTTGTCCCTCTCTGTGACTCCTATATCAAAGACACAAAGCACTTCATTAATGTTATAGAAAATCTCAAAATAGAGGAGGATAGTGTTTTAGTAACTATTGACGTCACTTTACTTTATACCAACATTCCATTCGATGAGGCACGTACTACTATCATAGAGAATGTGCTCCATAAAAGAACCAAGTTACACCCACCCACACATTTCCTTATGGACCTGGTAGATATAGTTTTGGAGAAAAATTATTTCCGTTTTCAAAATCAATTTTACTTTCAGATCTTTGGTGTGGCAATGGGCAGTCCATTGGCCCCCTCTGTTGCCAATTTATTTATGGCAAATTTAGAGAAGACTGTATTATTAAATCCATCTTTAAATATGTATTATATTATATATTATATATTACGGACGATTCATTGACGACATATTCATGGTATTTAAATCAACTGAGGCCGCAGTAGGATTCTCTAATTGGATCAACACCATACATACGTCTATTAAGTTCACCAGACATCTCAACCTGACACATATTAATTTTCTGGATGTTACAGTCTATAAAGATCACAATAAACTTTTGGTCAAGAACTTTAGAAAACCCACAGATAAAAATTCTTATCTTCAGTACAACAGCTTCCATCACTTTAGTTTAAAAACCAATCTTCCATTTTCACAGCTCCTCAGACTTAAACGTAACTCAAGCACCAAAGAACAGTTTATTCAGGAAAGTGTCACTTTAAGCCATGAGTTCAGAAATAGAAGCTACCCCAAACATGTAATAAGAAAAGCACTAACCAAAGCTGATAAAATAGATAGGACTATTTACTGAAAGAATGCCCTAAACCCGTAAAAAATCAAATTATTTGGACACAAGAACTATCGCACTATTCCAAACAGATTACCCGAATCATCAAAAAGCACTGGCATCTTCTTCAAGATATTCCAGGTTGCCAAAAACCACCCATTTTTGGTAATAGGCGCACTAAAAATATAAGAGACTTGTTAATACATACAGATTTAACCACTTCTACTACTACACCTAAAAGCACTCTGAGAGGCCATTACCCCTGTGGACGCTGTAAATGTTGTCCACAATCATGGAAAACTCAGGAGGTACACAACTATAGGAACAAAGTGGGCACCACGCTCAAACATTTTTCCACTTGTAACAGCAGTAATCTTATTTACCTTCTAACATGTGACTGTGGTTTGTGGTATATTGGAAAAACAACCAGACCTCTGAGTATTAGAATTTCTGAACATAAATCTAGAATAAAATGTTTATCTATGGAGTCCCTTCTATATTCACACTTTACACAACACAAACATTCATCCAATTCTCTTAAATTTGGTGTGATGCTCTGGAATGCATCACACCAAACCCCATATGAATTTGGAAGAACTATTATCCCAAAGGGAAATGTTCTGGATCTTTAAGTTGAAAACCCTTTCCCCTCAAGGACTTAACGAGTCATTTAATTTTAGCTGTTTCCTTTAAGTTTCCAATTACTCTTTATAAACCTGTGGATGACCCTTCAGAATTACTCGCAGTGTGAATTTACTTCAAGCAGAGTCACTTTTTGTATAAGCTATCTGGCATGATGTGAGTATATGTTATATGTTTGATGTATCCATTATCTTTACTACTGTAATTGTGCTGGAAAATACTTGTTACTCTATGTGATGTTATGTTTTGTTATAGATAAGAGTCTAGAGTTGCTGACTTTATCAACTCCTGAGGAAGGGGATTGCTTTCCCCGAAACAGGGTACAAAAATACCCGGGCACCCCTGTTGAATGCCATTGGGACTTTTCCTTTGAAGACTTATTTTGAGAAGCAGTGCTCCATTTTCACTGGACTTTAGTTGGATCTTTTCCATGAAGATTGTTTTGAGAGTGGCGCTTCATCCTCCTTATTGTCTTCAGTTTACATATAGCCTCATGACTCAATACTTAGTTTATATGACTTTTCTTATTGAATGTATCCCTGAAGCCTATATACAGTGGAATCCTTATCCAGACCTAGAACTGTTATGTTTGAGAGCGGCTGCTCCTTTTGATTTCTGTGTACCACTGAATTGAGCTATGTTCTGGGGATTTTGGTAAATGGATTACATTGACTACTGCCCAGCTGCCGGTGAAAAAGAAGGCTTCCCCATGGTCTTCCTTCTCATCTTCTTCTAAAAAGGCACCTCAGACTTCCTCGGCTGCTTCGTCAAGTCCTTCACTTCAACTGGCACAACCAACCAGGCTGGCTCAGGACCCGCCGTCCCAATCTCAGTCAGATGGTGAAAGTCAAGATTCACACATCCAGTGAGTCTTGAGGGTTGTCAAAGAAGGCTATGCATTAGAGTTCGAAGAACTCCCCCCTACCTGTCACGTTATTCACCTATCCCTCTCCTGCAATCCTCAACGAGATAGACACTTTGCTCTCAAAGGGGGCAATTCAACCCTCTCCATCAGAAGCAGGCAGTTGAGCTTTCTTCTCCAGGTACGTCATGGTACTGAAGCTGGACAACTCCCTTCAACCGATCCTCGACTTCAGAGCACTGAACTCTTTCAGTCGCTTGAGAAAATTCAGAATGGTGATAGTATCATCTATCCTTCCCCTGATACACCTCAGCAACTTCTTTGCGCCCATCGATCTCTGGGACTCATACTTCAATTTTGCAATCCAACCCTCTCATAGACACTTCCTGTCTTTCCAGGTTGAAGGTCAGATCTTCTGCTTCAACGTCCTCCCGTTCAACCTCATGATGGCACCAAGAATCTTCACAAATTGTATGTTGGTCATCACTGCTTATCTCAGAAGGCAGAAAGTCCAAATCTTCCCTTACCTGGATGACTGGGTCTTGTGTCTTGATAGTCCAACCTTATAAAAACCCACATTTCCATGAAACTGGACCTCCTAGACTCCCTCGGTCTCTAGCTGAATGCCCAAAAGTCACACTTATTCCAACAAAGTCCATAAAGTCCATCACCGCTCTCTTTGACTCCGTGACCAGGATGGTCTCCCTCCCTTCATTGACAAGTTTGCTGGTGCATGACCTCCAAATCGGTCAGGGCACGACACATCCAGGTCGTACTAGGACATATGGCATCAACAGTGATGGTGACTCCTTTCGCCAATTCAAAATGTGACCAATTCAAGGATGGTTCCTCGACCATTTCAATCCATCCCGGGATCACAGCTTGAAAATCCTCTCTGTACCGACCTCACTATGACAGGCCCTCAGCTGGCAGACTCATCGATGAAACATGTGTATCGGGATTCCCTTCCACTCCAAACAGCCCTCTGTCACCCTGATGATTGATGCATCAACATTTGCCTAGGGATGCCAGGAGAACTCTCAATTCAGGATCTTTGCTCTCCTCAGGAGAGGTTGTGCCATATAAATACCTCGAGCTCTTGGCCATTTTCAAAGCACTCAGAGCCTTCCTCCCAATGGACAACACAGTTGCTATGTTTTATGTCAACAAACAGGGTGGCATGGGCTCGAGAAAACCCCTCAAACTGTCCCTGGCCCTGTGGAACTGGTGCCTGCAATATTTGGTATCGCTTTCAGCCCTTCATCTTCCAGGGTTCCTCAACAGACAAACTGATCTTCTCAGTCACACACGGGTGGATTCTCAGTCCTGCGGAACTACAACTCCTCTTCAACTGTTGGGATCACCCGGTTGTTGATCTCTTCACCTCTCTGTCCAGTGCCCAGCTTCCACTATTCAGGGCCCATCTCCCCCCGAACCCGGTCATGAGCTGTCTTGGATCACATTTCTGTTGGACTGGTCGACAAATCTACTTTACACTTATCCTCCGATCTCTCTTCTCCTCAAGGTGATTGAGAAAATTCAAGCCACACACGCAAATTGCATCCTTATCGTGCCCGCTTGGCCCAGGCAGACGTGGTACTCCACCCTCCTCTAGCTCTCTCAGGGACAGATGCTTATCCTACCTCCTCAGCCAGACCTCCTGTTGAGGGACAACAGTCTTCTGTTCCACCTGTTCCACCCCTCCACCTCATTGCGTGGAGGATAACCTTTTAACCATCCTTCACCCTGACATCTGGTTGATCCTGAAGGTGGCCCACAAACCGGCTACTACCAGAGCCTATTCATATTATTTGTCCCATCTTCAAAGTTTCCTATGGGATTGAGGTGAACCCATGAGGCCACCTTCGATACTGATGGTGTTTGACTTCTTCCTGTCACTGTCAAACCAGAACCTTAAAGTCACACCTCGCTGCAATTTCCTGGTATCTCCAGAAGCTCAGCAGCCCAACCCTTTTTTCAAAATCATCTCATAAAGATGTTTTTGAAGGGATATACCAACCTGCATCCCCCAGTCCACCCGCCCAATCTGGGATGCAGTCTGGATCTTATAATGTCCCAACTGGCTGGCCCGCCCTTCAAGCCTCTGGCCATGATGGACCCTTGCCTTCTCTCCTGGAAGGTTGCTTTTTTCATGGCGATCACCTCAGCTCAGTGACCATCCTAGCTTAAAGTGCTCAGGGTCGATGAGCCATACCTTCTTTTTCATGCTGACTATGCTGTTCTACGGACCAACATCACCTTCTTGCCGAAGGTCATCTCAGCTTTTCACATCAATTAGGAAATTGTGCTCCCTTCTTTCTTCCAGAACCTTTCATTGCTGGCAGAAAAGAAATTCCATCTCCTCGACACCCTCCTCGAGCCCTGCTTTTTTATAGGGAAACTCGCCAATCCCGCAAAACCCCGAGGCTCTTTGTTGCATTTGCCCCAGACAAGCTAAGACTACCGATCACCTCCCAATGTCTTTCCCACTGGATTGCTTCCATTGTGGAACTTTGGTATAAACTGGCACATCGACCTCTGCCCTCATCAGTTTGCCGAGGTCGACGAGGAGTATGGTGGCTTACACGGCCTCCCTGAAAGGCATCCCGTTGCACTCAATTTGCAAGGCAGCCATCTGATGACCTTTGTATCTCATTATTGACTAGATACCAGAACTCGCAGGGACCCTGCCTTTGGGAGATCTGTCTTATCTGCCTGTCTGATCTGATGTCTCTGTATGTCATGTACAAATCATTCCATACAAAATGCTGTATCCTGTTTTCTCTCCCTCTCGGGATGTTCATGCACCAATTTTCTACAATGTTTCTGTTTCTACCAAATGTCTTGCCTATGACATCTCTGCCTTCTTATGCATATCTTGCAGCATTGTATGCCCTTTATTGCTCTTCCAATGTTTTGCTACTACATGCCTAAAATGTTCACCCAATATTCCTGTGCGGATATTGTGTGGTTCTTTGCTAGGCCTTTTTGCCTGTCTGATGTTACAAACTGATGTTTCTTAAAGTTTTTGTGGGGGTTTTTCCCTGCTGCTTATGATACTGGGATGTCATCCTCAATTATTTATAGTTATCTACTTCATAGACATGATAATGGTTCGATCACAGGGTGTTTATACCATGTGTTCTCACAATAAATCATGTTTTGGTCCTTACATTGGGGTCAGTTTGCTTTCCCACTTTCTGAGACCTCTGCTTGCTAGGCTCCATGTGTATGCATTCACAGAGACCATGAAGAAAAATGATGGGTTTCTCACCTGTACCATGTTTCTTTGAGTGGTTCTCTGTGAATCCATACAAACCCGCCTGGCCTCACCTCTGCAAGCCTCCCCCTTTCTAGCTGCTTTGCGGTGTAGGAACCACAGAGTGTGCACTCAGGGCACCTTTTATGCCCTGTTTGGAAAGCTGGGTGGGTTTACCACCAAAACTTTGTTTTTTTGAACTTGGGAAGTTTTTGTTGGAGCCTGCACATGTGTGTGGATTCACAGAGAACTACTCGAAGAAACATGAATACAGGTGAGTAATCCACCACAACCAGGGGACCCAGAACAGTGATTTTCCTCATCTTGTTACAGCTAGTCGTAACTCCTTTGCTCGGCTGCCCTCATTCGTTTACTTTCATAAATCTGTTGGTGATGAACAGCCATTGCCCAGAGAAGATGTATGGCCAGGATTTCAAAGACAGAAATCCAGGGGTTGGGCTCTATTAATTGTCTGACTCTTCTCCTGATCTTCTGTAGAGATAGCAGGCAGTAGGCTTTTGGGACTGGAGTCTAATTACCACAGGCTGAGCTTCTGCTGATCCACAGAGTGAATGATTACCAGCCTCCAACCTGGAACCCTCTATAACTCCTCTCAACTCCAACCAGCAGATGGCTCACATTACAGCCTTGATAGAATGGCTCTGGTCACAGCAAGACAGTGGGGGGGGGGGGGGGGTGGAGATCTCCTCCCCACTGGGATTGTATTAACAGCTAATCCTACAATAACTATGTGTATGTACCTAAATGAGACAATGTAAAATGTAACTGTCACCAGAACCTCTTACGTGTGAAGAGCAAAATAAAGAACATGGAAAAGCAGATTAGCGCTGCACTAGTTGACATTGTTTTAAGCAGAGACCTATAAATTTGGCCACAGAATTACAAGTAAAATGAAAAGTGACAGAAAATATTCTCAGATATACTTGGAATGCTTACCTATAATAGTTGTTTGATTTCATATGTGGATATAATTAATTTCTAATAAAAGATTGCCCCTCCCCGAAATTCACCCCCCCCCCCCCAATTCTCATGGTGGTCCACGAGAAGGCCTTACTGGTGCATTATTTAAACTGCTATGTTTATTCATATCATGATCTGATCACCATGCTCAATATATCCCATATGTATGGGGGTATTAGGTAACATACAAAAGGTTTGCTAGGGTAGACTTTCTTTCACTCAGCCTCAGCCCCCTCCCCCAACCAAACTCAGCCCCCCCCCCCCCCGAATCAAAATCCTGTGTCAAACTGTTCTTTTTTTGTGGTGCAGGAACTTATAAGCATTATTTTACATGTTATTTCTGCCCTGGTAACAAATTTTCTATTAAATAATAATAATAATAATACTTTATTTATACCCCACTACCATCTCCCCAAGGACTTAGTGCGGCTTACATGAGGCCAAGCCCACAATACATCAATAACAAAGCAATAACAAAACAATTAATGCAAAACAATTAATATAAATCACATAGACAAAACAATAAATAACATACAAGCATTTAAAAAACCAATGGCCGGGCCAAATGTAATAATTTAAAAATAAAAAATAATGCTGAGCATGAACAAGGTAGGATATAACTGGTATAGGGTTTTCAAAAAGAGATGAGGGAATGCAGTCAGTCCTAAATCAATGGTAAATTACAATATTGCTGAGTTTTCCTTATTCTGGGAAGGCACACTGGAACAACCACGTTTTCAGGCTCCTCCTAAAGACTGCCACAGTTGGGGAATGTCTGATGTCCTTGGGAAGTGAGTTCCAGAGTCAGGGGGCCACCAATGAGAAGGCCCA
>NW_027118846.1:0-21673 GCF_037176765.1 Anolis sagrei
TGGCATGACTTGTTTTTGATAAATCCATGTTGACTATTAGCGATGACCGCGTTTGTTTCTAAGTGTTTGCAGACCACTTCCTTAACAGTCTTTTCCAGAATCTTGCCTGGTATCGACGTGAGGCTGACCGGACTTTGGTCATTGTTTGGGTCATCCTTTTTTCCCTTCTTGAAGATTAGGACCACATTGGCCCTCCTTCAATCTGCTGGAACTTCTCCCGTTCTCCAAGAACTCTCAAAAATGGTTGCCAATGGTTCCGAAATGACTTCCGCTCGTTCCTTCCGTACTCTTGGGTGTAGTTGATCTGGCCCTGAAAGGGGACTTGAACTCATTTGGAGCGGCCAGGGATTCCTGGACGACTTGTTTCCCAATTTGGGGTTGGATGTCCTCTAATCCCTCACCCACTCCATCTTGCTGAGGTTGAAGATGACTTTCTTTTTGTGAGAAGACCGAGTCAAAGAAGGCATTGAGTAGTTCTGCCTTTTCCCTATCATCCCCTGTCACCATCTTCTCCTCAGAGGAGGCCCCATCGCCTCCTTGTTTTTCCTTTTTCTACTGACATAAGAAAAAAAAGCCCTTTTTATTGTTTTTAATATCCCTGGCAAGCCTGAGCTCGTTTTGTGCTTTAGCCTTGCGGACCTTTTCCCTACAGGTGTTGGCTATTTGTTTGAATTCTTCTTTGGTGATTTCTCCCTTTTTCCAGTTCTTGTGCATGTCTCTTTTGTGTCTCAGCACAGATGAACAAAGAGATCGTGTGGATTCATATACAGAGATGCGGTCATGCAGGTAGGTGGGTCCCAAACTGTTCAGGGCTTTGAAGGTAAGAACCTGCACCTTTAATGCCATCGTTCAATGCACTGGAATTCTGGGAGTTGCAGTTTGGTGAGCCACCAGCAACATTTTGTGGCGAAGCCTAAAGATACTACAGCACTAAGCCAAGACAGCTAAAACTGAATTAATTCTGGAGTGTAGATGCAACCCCTGAAATCCTCAGGAGAGGCCCTCCTGGGGACTTCATATAGAGAAGGTTAACAATGTAACATGATGCACCAGATTAGTAGTAGCCGGACCTTTGTTGCAAATAACATGCAGAGTTGGATGAGCATTGGAAGCTGTGCAGCAGAGTTTCTGCATTTTTGAACAAAACAACCAACTCTCCTCCCCACCAACCAAAGGACCGGCATCCTTTCAGCTTCATTGTTCTCTGCAGTAATTGTGTCAGGTCCCAGGAGTGGGCTAGCGATTGCTCAACGTGGTTGGCTTGCTCAGTGAGGCAACAGCGCTCTGTTTTGAAGGACCGGGGACCAGAACTGAGGACAAAGGGGAGAGAGACTCCTCTCCAGTTCAGAAAGAAGAATATCAAGGGGTCTTGGAACGTTTGATCAGCAACAATAAGGAATTCATATTCTACCAATCTTTTCCTTACTATGTGTAGATCCTATGTGAACGATAGATAAATAGCACAAATATTTATATGCATATAGCTAATCTATTAAGAAATGAAATTAACTTTAAGACGTATATAGCTGACTGCCATTAAGAGTAGAAAAACAGAGTTCAAATTTGTTAACAGATAAACAAGAAGATTTATTATTATTATTATTATTATTATTATTATTATTATTATTATTTGAAATACCACAAGATGAGTCCACAGCAGATACTCTGCTGGCTGTTGAATTGGATCACACGTCGGACCCTTCCCAAGTGCCTAGGACTGTGTGATATATTATTATTATTATTATTATTATTATTATTATTATTATTATTATTATTATTTGAAATACCACAAGATGAGTTCACAGCAGATACTCTGCTGGCTGTTGAATTGGATCACATGTCGGACCCTTCCCGAATGCCTAGGACTGTGTGATTTGCAGTACCTTCACCTGATTCACTTCCCACAGAACATTGTAGCCCCTACAAATCACAGACCAGGTCTAAATTTGGCACACAGAGTACTCATGACCAACTCTACATCCTGATGCAGTTCTAAGGGGGATGGACCATTGATGATGGGACTTGCAGTACCTTTACTCAGTTACTAAAACCACTGCGACCCTCATCCAATGGCTGATCAAGACCAAACTTGGCACACAGAGCCCCCATGACCGACTCTACATCCTGCTGCAGTTTGGAGGAGGGTGGACCATGGATGATGGGACTTGCAGTACCTTCACTCAATTACTGAAACCACTGCGACCCTCATCTAATGGCTGATCAAGACCAAACTTGGCACACAGAGCCCCCATGACCAAGTCTATACCCCTCATCCAATGACTGATCAAGACCAAACTTGGCAAACAGAGCCCCCATGACCCACTCTACATCCTGATGCAGTTCTAAGGGGGATGGACCATTGATGATGGGACTTGCAGTACCTTTACTCAGTTACTAAAACCACTGCGACCCTCATCCAATGGCTGATCAAGACCAAACTTGGCACACAGAGCCCCCATGACCGACTCTACATCCTGCTGCAGTTTGGAGGAGGGTGGACCACGGATGATGGGACTTGCAGTTGTTGTTGTTGTTCATTCATTCAGTCGTCTCCGACTCTTCGTGACCTCATGGACCAGCCTACGCCAGAGCTCCCTGTCGGCCGTTACCACCCCCAGCTCCCTCAAGGTCAGTCCAGTCACTTCAAGGATGCCATCCATCCATCTTGCCCTTGATCGGCCGCTCTTCCTTTTGCCTTCCACTTTCCCCAGCATAATTGTCTTCTCTAGGCTTTGCTGTCTCCTCATGATGTGGCCAAAGTACTTCAGCTTTGTCTCTAGTCTCCTTCCCTCCAATGAGCAGTTGGGCTTTCTTTCCTGGAGGATGGACTGGTTGGATCTTCTCGCAGTCCAAGGCACTCTCAGAACTTTCCTCCAACACCACAGCTCAAAAGCATGGATCTTCCTTCGCTCAGCCTTCCCTAAGGTCCAGCTCTCACATCCGTAGGTGACTACAGGGAATATGCAGTACCTTCACTCAATTACTGAAACTACTGCGACCCTCATCCAATGGCTGATCAAGACCAAACTTGGCACACATAGCCCCCATGACCAACTCTATATCTTGCTGCAGTTTGGGGGAGGGTGGACCATGGATGATGAGACTTGAAGTACCTTCACTCAGTTACTGAAACCACTGCAACCCTCATCCAATGGCTGATCAAGACCAAACTTGGCACACAGAGCCCCCATGACCAACTCTATATCTTGCTGCAGTTTGGGGGAGGGTGGACCATGGATGATGGGACTTGCAGTACCTTCACTCAATTACTGAAACCACTGTAACCCTCATCCAAGACCAAATTGGCACAAAGAGCCCCCATGATCCACTCTACATCCTGCTGCAGTTTGGAGGAGGGTGGACCATGGATGATGAGACTTGCAGTACCTTCACTCAATTACTGAAACCACTGTAACCCTCATCCAATGACTGATCAAGACCAAACTTGGCACACAGAGCCCCCATGACCAACTCTATATCCTGCTGCACTTTGGAGGAGGGTGGACCATGGATGATGGGACTTGCAGTACCTTCACTCAATTACTGAAACCACTGTGACCCTCATCCAATGACTGATCAAGACCAAATTGGCACAAAGAGGCCCCATGACCCACTCTATATCCTGCTGCTGTTTGGAGGAGGGTGGACCATGGATGATGGGACTTGCAGTACCTTCACTCAATTACTGAAACCACTGTGACCCTCATCCAATGACTGATCAAGACCAAATTAGCACAAAGAGGCCCCATGATCTACTCTACATCCTGCTGCAGTTTGGAGGAGGGTGGACCATGGATGATGGGACTTGCAGTACCTTTACTCACTTCCTGAAACAATGCACTGTTATCCAATGACCAATAAAGACAAACTTGCATACAGAACCTCTATTAACCACTTTCTCTAGATAAGACTTATGCCTTTCATAATAACCCGGCAGCGCGTGTCCCAAGCTTTGTTGTTGTTCATTCGTTCAGTCATCTCCGACTCTTTGTGACCTCATGGACCAGCCCACAAGTGCTCTGTCTGTGGTGCACCATGGACCAGAGCTCCTAGAAGTTATAAGATAAATCTAGTCTCAAGTTGCATTCATCTTAAGGTATTGCTTCAATAGCAATGGCACTTGATCTCTTCCTTTTACCTTCCACTTTCCCCAGCTAGTTATACATAAATCTCAGATATGTTGTATGTGAAGGGGATGTAACGTATAGATTTAATCAATGAATGGATTGTAACAACAACACAAATCAAAGGGAAAATAATGGAAGCTGGCTTATATCTTGAACGTTCATGCGCTTTTCCATTTGGTGCGTATGCTTAATACCGTTTGTCTCCCTGCAAATAACTTGTTTACTTCATGCCATGGCGCTGCTGTAGTAAATGCCTTGGCACGGTGATGTTTTGCTATGAGAAATGTGTTAGGCATGTGCCCACACAATAATGAAATGTGACAGACATAAGCTTTCACTGAACTGCAAGTTCTAAGAGGATTGTAAATACTGCTTCAAGAAGATACAACAGTGCGCCATTACTCTCCAGAGACAAATGCCATCTTGAAAGTGAACAGTTCCTGATTTTTCCCCTCATTTTTCTCTCCCACCCCAAAAGAGAAGTAGAGGCCAGTTTCTGTACATGTGCCAAGGAGGAATAACTATTGCTTTGGACGGGAAAATAGTTTTGGTAAGTGTGCAGGGAAAGATTACTGTGCATCTCTCACATAACCTTCCAATGTCAGTGCCATAGTGCTGGCTTTTGCATGGATTGCTGGAGACTTACTCCCATCTATTTCCAAATATACTCAGCTCTCAACATCTGCTAAGGTTAGGGGGAATAAACCCTCAAAAAAGGGAAAAACTGCAAATTTCAAAAATGCTAATTATTTTTACCCAATATAACAACTCTTCTAAGAATCTCTGGGTCCTCTTGTTGACGGGAAGCTTCCCACCGGAATGGAAATCCTCTATCGGACAGATGGCAAGCTATTGAACATGAGCAGACTGAAAGCCAAAACCAAGGCTACAACAACATCAGTTATAGAACTCCAATATGCTGATGACAACGTTGTCTGTGCGCATTCAGAAGAAGACCTACAAGCCACTCTAAACAACTTTGCAGAAGCATGCAAGAAGCTCGGCCTGTCATTGAACATCGAAAAAATCAAAGTGCTCTTCCAGCAGTCACCAGCCAATCCTTCTCCAGACTGAAAACCCTGAATAACCAGACTAAAAACCCTACCCATAGTCCTGAAAAACCAGGCTGAAAACCCAGAAAAAAACAGACTGAAAACGCTACCCATTGTCCTGAAAACCCTACCCATGGTCCTGAAAAACCAGGCTGAAAACCCAGAAAAACCAGACTGCAAACCACAGTCCTGATCCTGAAGAACCAGACTGAAAACCCAGAAAAACCAGCCTGAAAACGCAGAAAAACCAGACTGAAAATCCTTCTCATGGCCCTGAAAAACCAGACTGAAAACCCAGAAAAACCAGACTAAAAATCCTATCCATGGTCCTGAAAAACCAGACGGAAAATCCTACCCATGGTCCTGAAAAACCAGACTGAAAACCCAGAAAAAGCAGACTGCAAACCATAGTCATGGTCCTGAAGAACCAGGCTGAAAACCCTACACATGGTCCTGAAAAATCAGACTGAAAACCCAGAAAAACCAAACTAAAAACCCTATCCATGGTCCTGAAAAACCAGACTGAAAATCCTACTCATGGTCCTGAAAAACCAGACTGAAAACCCTACCCGTGGTCCTGAAAAACCAGACTGAAAACCCAGAAAAACCAGGCTAAAAACCCTACCCATGGTCCTGAAAAACCAGACTGAAAAACCAGAAAAACCAGACAAAAAACCCTATCCATGGTCCTGAAAAACCAGACTGAAAATCCTACTCATGGTTCTGAAAACCCAGAAAAACCAGACAGAAAACCCTACCCATGGTCCTGAAATACCAGACTGAAAACCCAGAAAAATCAGACTGAAAACCATACCTGTGGTCCTGAAAAACCAGACTGAAAATCCAGAAAACCAAATTGAAAACCCTACTCATGGTCCTGAAAAACCAGACTGAAAACCCAGAAAAATCAGATTGAAAACCCAGAAAAACCACACTGAAAACCCTACCCATGGTCCTGAAAAACCAGACTGAAAACCCTACCCGTGGTCCTGAAAAACCAGACTGAAAAACCAGAAAAACCAGCCTGAAAACCCAGGAAAACCAGACTGAAAATCCTACCTATGGTCCTGAAAAACCAGACTGAAAACCCAGAAAAACAAGAGTAAAAACCCTATCCATGGTCCTGAAAAATGAGACTGAAAACCCTATTCATGGTCCTGAAAAACCAGACTGAAAATTCTACTCATGTTCCTGAAAAACCAGACTGAAAACCCTACCCATGGTCCTGAAGAACCAGACTGAAAACCCAGAAAAACCAAACTAAAAACCCTAGTCATGGTCCTGAAAAACCAGACTGAAAACCCTAGTCATGGTCCTGAAAAACCAGACTGACAACCTTACCCATAGTCCTGAAAACCAGACTGAAAACCCTTTTCTCACTAGCTTCATCTCTTTGGAGTTCAGTCTGTCACCTAATATTTATAAACCAGTGATTGACAATCAAGCCCCACTCAGTACTTTTCGGCACAATAAGTGCTAGGCATCACCCACTGAAAACAGGAGAACTTGCCCTGATTGTTTGATCTGAAACAAGGACTATGGCACCAATTCACAAACCCACTCACGCAACGGTTCTTTATGAGACACTGCTGATGAGGATGCATTTATCATTTCAATCCATTCCTATACCCAAGTGTTCTAGGGAAAATTATGTGTATTCGACAACACAATGTGAGCAACATCGTCCAGGACAGTTTGCTGGGTGCTTGTGGATTTCTCATTTAGAATATCTTCGAGTGAAGAGGGCAAGTCTTCATGTCGCCACAGAGTTTTTGACTTGTACAAAAATGATCCTTCACCTTGGATTCCTTCACTGGAGGCTCATGAGCATTTCCTTGAATGGTTTTTGAAAATCAGGTTACGTTCACTCAATTCCGAGTGCCTTCCAGCCAACCCCTGCCAAAGACAATTTGCTTTCAAAATTACTGATGTCCCAGTCTAATATGGAATGCAGGAGGTGCTTGGCTTGCAGGGAAGCTCGCAAAATGGCCAGTGTGTGGTTCCTGCAGGAAAGCACCAATGGCTCATTCCGATGTCGATACCGTGTAAGTAAACATTCAAAAGCGATGATGGGCAATGGCCCTCAGGTGGGTTGTGTTCCAAAAGAAGAGACAAGAGAACAAAAAAGGGAGACTTGTATACCTCTCTGTGTTATTACAGTGAATTTATAGCACACCACATTTCTGCACAGAAAATCAGATCTTGAAGAATGCATCTAATTTGTTGTTTTCCCACTTGAATTTTGAGGAATTTGGAGAGGCATGGTGCCAAAGAGATACACCTACAGCAGTGTTTCTCAACCTGGGGTCGCGGCCCCTGAGGGGATCGCGAGAGGGTGTCCGAGGGGTCGCCAAAGACCATCAGAAAACACAGTATTTTCTAGGCCTGGGTAACAACGCAAAAATTTGTTTCTAAAATCGATTTGTAATTGGGGTTTTTTTTTGTTTCGATATTTAAAATAATTACAAAATTTTCCAAAAAAAAAGTTCGGTATTTACGAAATTTCGTAAATATTTACAAAACATTTTGTAAAGATGGCGCCCTTTTTTTTTCAATATTTTTAAAATATTTTTTAAATTTAATTATTAATTTAGTAGAATAGGGAGGAGAAATTAAAATTATTATTAAGGAGGGAAGGCAGGCACTCACTCTGGCGGGCCCTCTCGCTCGCCGCTCGCTCGCCCCTCTCGCTCGCCGCTCGCTCGCCCCTCTCGCTCGCCGCTCGCTCGCCCCTCTCGCTCGCCGCTCGCAGAAAACAAGCTTGCAACCTCCTCCCTGTGGCTTCCTCTCACTAGCTACCATGATTTCCTGGCTTTTGGACATAAAGATTTGAAGGGAGATTTAACAAATCAACTAAATGTATTAAGAACCCTCTTCACAATTGGAACACATTAGAACATTTACATAAAGCTGCATTACCCATATTCCCAATCATATCCCCAAGTTCGCCCCTCTCCCTTCCAAGGAAAAGTAAAAGCTCGCCCTCTCAGCAAGCATCGGCAGGCGGCCATCTTACGTATTTCCGAAATGGACGGAAATACAAAATTTTTTGGCGCCTGCCGTTTCGATATTTAAAAACACTTCCAGGTTAAAAAAAAAGTTTTGTAATCGTTTCGTAATTCAAAAATTAACGAATTTTTTAACGAATTACGAATTAACGAAACGAATTGCCCAGCCCTAGTATTTTCTCTTGGTCATCTGGGTTACGTGTGGCAAGTTACGTGCAATTCTTTTGTTGGTTGGGTTCAGAAAACTCAAGGTCAATACCCCCCAAACCCTCCAAGTATTTTCTGTTGGTCCTGAGGGTTCTGTGTGATAAAATTGGTTCAATTCCATCGTTGGTAGAGTCCAGAATGCTCTTTGATTGTAGATGAACTATAAATCCCAGCAAGTACAACTCCCAAATGCCAAGGTCCATTTCCCCCAAACTCCACTAGTGTTCACATTAGGGAATATCGAGTATTTGTGCCAAATTTGGTCCTGATCCATCATTGTTTGAGTCCACAGATGTAGGTGAACTACAACTCCCTAACTCAAGATCCATGCCCACCAAACCCTGCTAGTATTTTCTGTTGGTCATGGGAGTCCTGTGTACCAAGATTGGTTGAGTTCCATCATTGGTGAAGATCAGAATGCTCTTTGAATGTAGGTGAACTATAAATCCCAGCAACTACAACTCCCAAATGCCAAGGTCTATTTCCCCCAAACTCCACTAGTATTCACATTTGGGAATATTGAGTATTTGTGCCAAATTTGGTCCTGATCCATCATTGTTTGAGTCCACAGATGTAGGTGAACTACAACTCCCTAACTCAAGATCCATGCCCACCAAACCCTGCTAGTATTTTCTGTTGGTCATGGGAGTCCTGTGTGCCAAGATTGGTTCAGTTCTATCATTGGTGAAGATCAGAATGCTCTTTGAATGTAGGTGAACTGTAAATCCCAGCAAGTACAACTCCCAAATGCCAAGGTCTATTTCCCCCAAACTCCACTAGTGTTCACATTTGGGAATATTGAGTATTTGTGCCAAATTTGGTCCTGATCCATCACTGTTTTGAGTCCACAGATGTAGGTGAACTACAACTCCCTAACTCAAGATCCATGCCCACCAAACCCTTCTAGTATTTTCTGTTGGTCATGGGAGTCCTGTGTGCCAAGATTGGTTGAGTTCTATCATTGGTGAAGATCAGAATGCTCTTTGAATGTAGGTGAACTATAAATCCCAGCAAGTACAACTCCCAAATGCCAAGGTCCATTTCCCCCAAACTCCACTAGTGTTCACATTTGGGAATATTGAGTATGTGTGCCAAATTTGGTCCAGTGATTGAAAATACATCCTGCATATTGGATATTTACATTATGATGCATAACAGTAGCAAAATTACACTTATGAAGTAACAATGAAAATAATTTTATGGTTGGGGGTCACCACAACATGAGGAACTCTATTAAGGGGTCGCAACATTAGGAGGGTTGAGAACCACTGACCTAGAACTTAGAAACATCTCTTTTTTTTGGAGCTGGGGGAGGATTTGAAAAATAATGATAATGGTCAACAAATTTTTAGGAATTTGGGTGAACCAAGTACCCAATTTCGGCACCAAGACTGTGGTGCAGCTGACTGGGAGTCAGCTACATTAAGATCACTACTGACCAAAAGGTCATGAGTTCGAAGCCAGCTCAAGTCAAAGTGAGCTTCCGACCAATTTGTGTAGCTTGCTGTCAACATTTGCAGCCCGAAAGACAGTTGCATCAGTCAAATCATAGAATGAGTGATATATGCAACAATGTCAAATCAGTTTGGTGGGTCTAGACTACTACTACTTCTGCTACTACTCAGTTTGCTTTGCACTATGGATTTAAAACTGATTTACTAGCCATTAGAGCTGGGCGATTTCGTTCGTTAATTTCGTAATTCGTTATTAATTCATTATTTTTTTTGATAACGAAGCGATATTGAACCATTCAGGAGCAACTAAAAAACAAAACGATTTTTTTCAATTCGTTTCGTAATTGTTCCGTAATTGTTTCGAAATCGATTCGTAATTGATTCGAAATCGTTTTGTTATTATTTCCGCATGTCTGGTGCAAGTTTTAGGGTTGCTGTTTGTTTTCTCAGTGAAAAAAAAAATTATCACACCAACAGTCAACAACAGAGGGAGAAGGGAAGCTTCCTGTCCCATTTGGAGGTTTTTTTAGCGTATTGCGCGATCGCGCCCGCCATTAACGAATCGATTCGTAATTGTTTCGAAATCGATTCGTAATTGATTCGTAATTTACGAAATTTCGTAAATAACGAAAAAAATTTAAGGAAAATTTTGGAATTCTTTTAAAAATCGAAACGCAAAAACCCCCTAAAAACGAATCGAGTTTAGAAACAAATTTTTCCATGGTTGCCCAGCCCTACTAGCCATGCCTTGCTCTGGGAACACCCAGAATTATAGTTGCAAGGAGCTGTGAGCGCCAGCCTGTGTCACCATCCCTATTCATTAGCAAAAGCCACCCTGCTTGAACTAGTGCAAGGCCAATGTAAGTGGGTAGCATAACGCAGATAAGCTCTCCTCCAGACTTCTTCTTGTATTGTCTTTTTAACCTCCACATTGCAAAGTTTCCTTCGGTACCTCTGTTTGAAATGAGTCAGTCAACATATCTTTGAATCAATAGAAGAAGAAAAAAAACCACAACAACATCTTAACTTCCTCCCTTCCCTTTATAAAAATCCTTCAGGGAGGAAAAAAATAATCAAAAAGTAATCTAATCTTCTATCAGTCCTTTAGGACTGCAAATTATCGGTTCTGTCTGTCACCCTGCCATCGCTCGTGCAATGTTCTGAGTACTCAGGTCACTGCTACCGAATCTCCTGTTGATGTACAGAATTCCGGCGCTCTCATTAAATGGGCGAGTAGCTAAGACGACGGCACTTTTATCTTGTGTTTTCTCGGGTTAAAAAGGCAACTTGTTAGCTTTGGAGGACTGGTCGGGATTGCTTGGCGAGTTTAGTTCTTGGATGCAACCATGTTCAAGCCTGGAGGAAGGACACAGAGGCAGGCAATGGGTTCAGGGCTCATAGGAACAGTTAGGCTAGGGATTTCTCAGAGTAGGATTCAGAGAGGCTCACCAATGGGATCTGTTAGTTCTTTCCATGGCTAACAAGAGAAGGGAGACGGCTCCAGTACAACACAGAGTAAGCACACAACAGAGGCAATAAATTGGTCCAGTGGGTTTCCACTCGAAGTTCACCAAGAGACAGCGCTCTGTAAAGAGACACAGGTGGATCTCTGTGTCATGTTACTGTATATTGTACAAGTTTAAGAGGTCCATGCTGCTACCCTCTGTAGAGGTCGCGAGCCAATTGTACAGGACACACGCACCAAATGTACAGGTGTGGATGATTATAGAGGGAATTAATCTCAGGCTTCAATTGTGTATAAGAATTTGTTATAGAGGAGGCCAATTATTGTTTGTAAATTAAGGTAACTGCCACCAACGTGAGGTATTAAGTAGGGCTGGGTGGTTTCGTTTTGTTAATTCGTAATTTGTTAATAATTCGTTAATTTTTTCAATTACAAAATGATAACGAACCATTCTGGAGCAATTATTTAAAAAAACGAATTTTCAAAAACGTTTTGTAAATGCTTCATATTTCGATATTGTATTCGTTTCGTTATTGTTTTGAGGTCGTTTCGTTATTATTTCCGCATGTCTGGGCCAGTTTTATGGTTGAATTAGTGAAAAAAAATATAATATCACACCAACAGTCAACAACAGAGGGAGAGGGAAGCTTCAGAAGGTTTTGGAGGTTTTTTAGCGTATTTCGCGGTCGCGTCCGCCATTAACGAATCGATTTGTTATTGTTTCGGAAATCGATTCGTTAATTTTTTACCATTTACGAAATTTCGTAAATATCGAACTTTTTAAAAGGAAAATTTTGTAATTATTTTAAATATCGAAACAAAAAAAAACCCCAAATACAAATCGATTTTAGAAACAAATTTTTCCGTTGTTACCCAGGCCTAATGTTCAAGCCTGAAGGAAGGACACAGAGGCAGGCAATGGGTTCAGGGCTCATAGGAACAGCTAGGCTTGGGATTTTTCAGAGTAGGATTCAGAGAGGCTCACCAATGGGATCTGTTAGTTCTTTCCATGGCTAACAAGAGAAGGGAAACGGTTCCAGTACAACACAGAGTAAGCACACAACAAAGGCAACAAATTGGTCCAGTGGGTTTCCACTTGGAGTTCACCAAGAGACAGCGCACTGTAAAGAGACACAGGTGGATCTCTATGTCATCTTAATATATATAGTACAAGTTTAAAATGTCCATGCTGCTACCCTCTTTCCAAGAAAATAAGACATATCCATAAAATAAGCTGTAGCAGGATTTCTAAGTATTTGTGTCAGAGAATTTGGGGGTATATGCGCAGCCGAAGAGGTTATTAATTATTATTATTATTATTATTATAACTTTATTTGTACCCCGCTAGCATCTCCCGAAGGATTCGATGCGGCTTACACAGGCCGAGGCCTCAACACACAACACAACAGTACAATCTAAGCAAATCAAATAATTAAAAACAGAATAAAGCAAAATAAACAACAGACACAATACACTAAAACACAATAAAACTGGGCCGGGCCAGAGAGTGGGTACAAAGATTAAAAGTGCTGATGTGACAGGAGGTGTATATAGGGCTTCCAGGGCAAGTGCAATGTGCGATGTGCAGCAATCATTGGTTCTGATAAAGTGCTTCTGGGACTTGTTATTGGAGATTTCCTAATCTGGGAAGGCGCATCGGAACAGCCAGGTCTTCAAGTTCTTTCTGAAGACAGCCAATGTAGGGGCCTGTCTGAGGTCTTTGGGGAGGGTGTTCCAGAGCCGGGGGGCCACCACGGAAAAGGCCCTGTCTCGTGTCCCCACCAAACGCGCTTGCGACGCAAGCGGGATCACGAGCAGGGACTCTCCAGATGACCGAAGTGAACGTGTGGGTTCGTAGATGGAAATGCGGTCACGCAGGTAGGCTGGTCCCAAACCGTTCATAGAATCATAGAATCAAAGAGTTGGAAGAGACCTCATGGGCCATCCAGTCCAACCCCATTCTGCCAAGAAGCAGGAATATTGCATTCAAATCACCCCTGACAGATGGCCATCCAGCCTCTGCTTAAAAGCTTCCAAAGAAGGAGCCTCCACCACACTCCGGGGCAGAGAGTTCCACTGCTGAACGGCTCTCACAGTCAGAAAGTTCTTCCTAATGTTCAGATGGAACCTCCTCTCTTGTAGTTTGAAGCCATTGTTCCGCGTCCTAGTCTCCAAGGAAGCAGAAAACAAGCTTGCTCCCTCCTCCCAGGGCTTTGCAGGTAAGCATCTGCACCTTAAATTGGGCTCGGAAGATTAATGGCAGCCAGTGGAGCTCCTTGAACAGGAGGGTTGACCTCTATCTGTAAGGGGCCCCAGTTAGCATCCTGGCTGCTGATCGTTGGACCAGTTGGAGCTTCCGAGCCGTCTTCAAGGGCAGCCCCACGTAGAGCGCATTGCAGTAGTCCAATCTGGAGGTGACCAAGGCATGGACCACCCCGGTCAGATCCGCCTTCGCGAGGTACGGTTGCAGTTGGCGCACAAGTCTCAGTTGTGCAAAAGCCCTCCCAGACATCGCCGATGCCTGAGCCTCAAGCGTGAGCGATGAATCCAAACTCCCAAACCTACACCTGTTGATAAACTCCCATTGAATGAAACATGCAGAATAATCACAGGATGTCTTAAACCTACACCTGTTGATAAACTCCCATTGAATGAAACATGCAGAATAATCACAGGATGTCTTAAACCTACACCTGTTGATAAACTCCCATTGAATGAAACATGCAGAATAATCACAGGATGTCTTAAACCTACACCTGTTGATAAACTCCCATTGAATGAAACATGCAGAATAATCACAGGATGTCTTAAACCTACACCTGTTGATAAACTCCCATTGAATGAAACATGCAGAATAATCACAGGATGTCTTAAACCTACACCTGTTGATAAACTCCCATTGAATGAAACATGCAGAATAATCACAGGATGTCTTAAACCTACACCTGTTGATAAACTCCCATTGAATGAAACATGCAGAATAATCACAGGATGTCTTAAACCTACACCTGTTGATAAACTCCCATTGAATGAAACATGCAGAATAACCACAGGATGCCTTAAACCTACACCTGTTGATAAACTCCCATTGAATGAAACATGCAGAATAATCACAGGATGTCTTAAACCTACACCTGTTGATAAACTCTCATTGAATGAAACATGCAGAATAATCACAGGATGTCTTAAACCTACACCTGTTGATAAACTCTCATTGAATGAAACATGCAGAATAACCACAGGATGCCTTAAACCTACGCCTGTTGATAAACTCTCATTGAATGAAACATGCAGAATAATCACAGGATGTCTTAAACCTACACCTGTTGATAAACTCTCATTGAATGAAACATGCAGAATAACCACAGGATGCCTTAAACCTACACCTCTTGATAAACTCCCATTGAATGAAACATGCAGAATAATCACAGGATGTCTTAAACCTACACCTGTTGATAAACTACAAGCTAGCTGGCATTGCCCCCCCCCCCCGATATGCGACAGGAAGTTGCTGCTAAATGTGGGAGAAATAAGGTTGAACCCTGTGAAAGCCCCCCACTACATGGCTACCAGCCTCCTCCCAGTAGACTCAAATCAAGGAAAAGCTTTATGAGAACCACCACTCCTCTTGGCGCCTCCCCAGCGACATCAATGGTCTCCCTCTGGGCAGCTAGAGCAGGAAATCCCAACTGGATGCCTCCCCCACAAGAGAGGGTCTTTCTCCAGGGGCAAACCAAGAATGAGCAACTTGGAAGTCCCTGAATAGACTCAGAAGTGGAGTGGGCAGATCAAAACACAACCTGGCAAAATAGCACAACCTAAAAGAATCCCACACCTTGTGTGACTGTGGAGCAGAACAGATAACTCCGCATCTGTGTGCTTGTCCACTATGCCCTGCCTCATGTACAGAGGAGGAACTTTTGGAGGCTACAGACAATGTCATTGCTGTTGCCCGTTTTTGGTCCAAAGATATTTAGCCACCTTTGCTCCTTCTATTTTTACCGCTTTTATACTAATTTATGCAATGCTTTTGATACGAAATAAATGATTAGTTCCTGTTCTGTCGCGCACTGGGCCTGTAACATCTGTACCTTTCTATAGGACGTATACTTTAAGCCCAGCGGGAAGCCAGGGGCGCCTCAAAGAGAGGTTCCCAGGGATTTTTCTGAAGTGATGGTCTTTAGAGTCTTTGATGATGCAACAAAGTCTTTATTATGGAACAAACAACAAATCGTCAATGGTTCAAACACTTCAAGGCTTTCTTAGTCTAGTCTTCAATGGACTGGTACCTGACTTTGATTAACTGTACTTTCTCTGTAGAAAAAAAAAACCCTTTTTAACCTCTCCCAGGCTGCTTTCTATCTATGCCTCATCGGTGTGGGACCTACTACCGATTCCAAATGCGTCTGGGTATTGAGTAGACCTACCAGCCGAGGCTTGAAGATATTTCAGCTGGAGTTTTGTGGATCTGTAATGCTGTTTTCCCTTCGAGAATTCTTAGAAACTTCAGGGCTGTTTTCCCTCTGATGCTGTGAGGCTGAGAGGCTGTGAGTTCTCAGCCAGAGCTTTAGGGACCTTTCTCCTGGAATTTCTGCTTCTGTATCCCCGGATGTTACTTTTTTGCCTTGATGGTTATTGAGAAAGGAAGCTTTTCTACGGGACGAACTGGTCTACGTCCTATAGCTTAGCTACCTTGTGTGAGACTGCCCAAAAATGGCTCCTTTCCCTCCCAGAGCCCAGAACAAGGGGTGGAACCAAAGCTTAATTATGATGGACAGGAGGCCTGCCCTATGACTGCAAAACAAATAACAGAAAGAAAATAAAGTTGGAACTCCTGGTACAGCCGTACCAGCACAGTTCCCATTATCATTATTGTTCCCTTCTGCTTCAGGATAAGCTTTGTCTTAGAGGGCACTAGAAATCTGAGTGAGTGTTTAAAATTAACTGCTTTGAGTGTTGCTTTGTTTGAGAGGCAGGGCTTCCTGTGTTTAAAAATTAACTGCTTTGAGTGTTGCTTTGTTTGAGAGGCAGGGCTTCCTGCTCTGCTTCCTGGTTACCCTATATAAACCAGGGTCATACACTCAGTAACCTACACTTTCACCCCTGCATACAGACAACAACATAAAACACACACCAAGAGGAGGTCATTAGCAACCTCCAGATGGAACAAACACAAAATCTTCCTGTCTCATGCACAAGCTGTGGCATGTTCAGCTTTTTCACGCTACAATTACTCAATTACATCTTCCCCAAGTATAAACGGATCACTCACATGGAACACAGGATCCAACAACTCGAGGACCGTATTAAGACCCTTAAGGACATTCAGGAACTTGAGCTGTTCTTAGACACCACACAGCACACTGTCCTAGACACGCAGTCCATATCACATCAACATTATGGGGAGGCTCAAGACCACATCACCTCAGATGTGGACAACCCTCAGGCTTGGAGAAATGTCACCCTTAGAAAGAGACATAGGACCTGGAATCCTCCTCAGAATACTTCTGCTCAGCTGCAGTTACACAATAGATTCCAAATTCTTACACAACTATCACTTGACCAAGAAACACAACATATTGGGGAAGACCAGAATGGCTTAGATCAGTGGCTCATCCTTGATCAGTGTGCGGGGGATAGCCCTCACTGGGACAACACTGGCCCAGGAGGTCTCATCCAACTCTTTGATTCTAGGATTCTATGATTCTATGATCAACAGCCAACACAGACAAAATACACTTGTGGCCAATCCCTGTTCTAGAGCAAAGCTGGTGGCAACTAGGCCTGGGTAACAACGGAAAAAATTGTTTCTAAAATCGATTTGTATTTGGGGTTTTTTTTTGTTTCGATATTTAAAATAATTACAAAATTTTCCTTTTAAAAAGTTCGATATTTATGAAATTTCGTAAATGGTAAAAAATTAACGAATCGATTTCCGAAACAATAACGAATCGATTCGTTAATGGCGGACGCGACCGCGAAATACGCTAAAAAACCTCCAAAACCTTCTGAAGCTTCCCTCTCCCTCTGTTCTTGACTGTTGGTGTGATATTATAATTTTTTTCACTAATTAAACCATAAAACTGGCCCAGACATGCGGAAATAATAACGAAACGACCTCAAAACAATAACGAAACGAATACAATATCGAAATACGAAGCATTTACAAAACGTTTTTGAAAATTTGTTTTTTTTAATAATTGCTCCAGAATGGTTCGTTATCATTTTGTAATTGAAAAAATTAACGAATTATTAACGAATTACGAATTAACGAAACAAAACCGCCCAGCCCTAGTGGCAACAGCATGGCTTCTTGCTCTAAAGTTCATATTAGTTTTCCAAACTTACATTGAACCAAAGAAAGAAGAAGATATAGTGTTATATTTCAAGTCTCAGAGGCCAAATTGTGTTGCTCTTGTTCACCCATCTTTAGTCTGGATTGTCCTGCAGATGACATGATTATCTACTTGGGAAATGCCACCAGGAACAAAACAGCACCCCGAGTGAAAATGAACAAGTGAACTAAAAGCACAGCATTGGCTTCACAGACTGAGTAGACGCCGAGAATTGTTCAACTAGTCGACCAGCAGGAGAGACTGGGCTGACAGACAGGAATGTTATTTGCATGCAGGGGGTTGAGAAAAGTTCCAGCCACGGCTCAGATTAAATCTGTCCCTCTTCTCAGTGGACCATGCTGCTTTCGTAAATTCGGTAGACAAAATTGCACACAACGTTGTGACAGCAACCTTTAAGGAAGCCTTCCTCATCCGTCGCTTGCCTGCAAGCTGCATCAGTCCTTACGTTCTTGCCTTTTCAAATCTTGTTTCCTTACTTCTTCCCAAAAAAGGCACTAGCGGGGCCATGAAATTTGAGCGCATGTACTGTGTCATTTTCTACTTTTTTGGATTTTAAAGGAGTTTTTTTGCTGCTTTTCGGTGATTTTTTTTTTTGAGTGATGGTGGTCATTCTTTGGGTTAGTCAGTGTCTTGTGACAAAATTTGGTGTCATTACATCCAGTGGTTTTTGAGTTATGTGCATTCCACAAATGAACATTATTCAACCTCAGCAGACTGAAAGGCAAAACCAAGGTTACAACAACATCTGTTATAGAACTCCAGTATGCTGATGACAACGTCGTCTGTGCGCATTCATCTACAAGCCACTCTAAACACCTTTGCAGAAGCATACGAGAAGCTCGGCCTGTCATTGAACATTGAAAAAAGCAAGGTACTGTTCCAGCAGGCACCAGCCAATCCCTCTCCAATGCCAGTAATACAGCTTAATGGTGTAGCATTAGAAAATGTGGACCATTTCTAAAACCTTGGCAGCCACCTCTCCACCAAAGTCAACATCGACACCGAAATACAACACCGCCTGAGCTCTGAGAGCGCAGCATTTTTTCCAAATGAAACAGAGAGTGTTTGAGGACCGGGACATCCGTAGGGAGACCAAGATACTTGCTTATAGAGGTATTGTCCTCCCAACCCTGCTCTACGCCTGTGAGACGTGGACTGTCTACAGATGTCACATGCAACTCCTGGAACGATTCCATCAGCGCTGCCTCTGGAAAATCCTGCAAATCTCTTGGGAAGACAGACGGGGAAACGTCAGCATGCTGGAAGAAGCAAAGACCACCAGCATTGAAGCGATGGTCCTCCGCCATCAACTCCGCTGGACCAGCCACGTTGTCCGGATGCCCGATCACTGTCTCCCAAAGCAGTTGCTCTACTCTGAACTCAAGAACAGAAAACGGAGTGTTGGTGGGCAGGAAAAGAGATTTAAAGATGGCCTCAAAGCCAACCTTAAAAACTCTGGCATAGACACTGAGACACTGGGAAGCCCTGGCCCTTGAGCGCTCCAGCTGGAGGTCAGCTGTGACCAGCAGTGCTGCAGAATTTGAGGAGGCACGAATGGAAGGCGAAAGGGAGAAGCGTGCCAAGAGGAAGGCGCATCAAGCCAACCCTGACCAAGACCGCCTTCCACCTGGAAACCAATGCCCTCACTGCGGAAGAAGATGCAGAGCAAGAATAGGGCTCCACAGCCACATACGGACCCACAAGAATATTGGAAGACAGTCATCCTCAGAAAACGAGGGATCACCTAAGTAAGTAAGTCTGCAGAGGGCAATTTCCATGTACATTTCCAGTAATATTCATCACAGACCTTTCCCCATCATGCGCAAGGGCTTTGCTGGATTGCGACCCTCGCTTTCCTGATCTCTGATATGCACCGATACAGCAAATTTCCTCTGGCGCAGAATTAATCCAGGACATTCTAGCTGACACGGTCAGCTTACCATGTCATGCATTTTTGTATAACATGATTTTCCGCCTGCCTGTCTTCCACTCCGGTCATATTTCCCTCCGCCCATTAAAAGAAAAAGAGACCCAGCAGACTATAATTGAAAAACAGACAACTTCCTAAATCAGAAAGGACTCTGATCCAAATCAAAAGGGGGAAAGCGGCATAATTCACTTTGGCACCCTCATTAATTATCCCACAAATTGCTTATTGATTTCCGTGTATTCGCTCTGACACCATATGAAACACACGCATTTCATACAAAGTGCTGATGGAATAAGGAAAGGTCGGTCAGCCAAAAATGTATGTAATGCAAAAGAAGAGGCCATGCGGGAACATAATTAAACATATAGAGCTCGGTGGCTCCAAAGGGAGATGGAACTGAGTTTCAGGCCTTCTTCTCTAGTTGAATTCCTAACTGCTTTAGTTATTGTATATACTGCTGGAAATATATACTAGGGTTGTGAATTATTTCGTTTCTAATTGGTAGGTCATATCTAATTCGTAAATTTTGTACATACGAGCAGATATTAAAAAAACACTGGGACTGTGGTGGACCTGCATTAAGATCACTACTGATTGAAAGGTAATGAGTTCAAAGCCAGGTCAGGTCAGAGTGAGTGTCCGACCAGTTTGTGTAGCTTGCTGTCAACCTTTGCAGCCCGAAAGACAGTTGCATCTGTCAAGTAGGAAATTTAGGTACTGCCTACGCAGGGAGGCTAATTTAACTAATTTATGATGCCATAAAAATCTCCAGCAAGACTGCAAAGAATGAGGAAGTACTTCACTTTGGCACCCTCATTAATTGTCCCACAATTATCTGCTTTGGTTAGACCACACTTGGAATATTGTGTCCAATTCTGGGCACCGCAATTCAAGAGAGATATTGACAGGCTAGAATGTGTCCAGAGGAGGGCGACTAAAATGGTCTGGAGAACAAGCCCTATGAGGAGCGGCTTAGGGAACTGGGCATGTTTAGCCTGAAGAAGAGAAGGCTGAGAGGAGATATGATAGCCATGTATAAATACGTGAGAGGAAGCCACAGGGAGGAGGGAGCAGATCAGGGGCCTGAAGAACAAGCCCTATGAGGAGCAGCTTAAGGAGCTGGGCATGTTTACCCTGAAGAAGAGAAGGCTGAGAGGAGATATGATAGCCATGTATAAATATGTGAGAGGAAGCCACAGGGAGGAGGGAGCAGATCAGGGGTCTGAAGAACAAGCCCTATGAGGAGCGGCTTAAGGAGCTGGGCATGTTTAGCCTGAAGAAGAGAAGGCTGAGAGGAGATATGATAGCCATGTATAAATACGTGAGAGGAAGCCACAGGGAGGAGGGAGCAGATCAGGGGCCTGAAGAACAAGCCCTATGAGGAGCGGCTTAAGGAGCTGGGCATGTTTACCCTGAAGAAGAGAAGGCTGAGAGGAGATATGATGATAGCCATGTATAAATATGTGAGAGGAAGCCACAGGGAGGAGGAGGGAGCAAGCTTGTTTTCTGCTTCCTTGGAGACTAGGACGCAATGGAACAATGGCTTCAAGCTACAAGAGAGGAGATTACATCGGAACACGAGGAAGAACTTCCTGACTGTGAGAGCCGTTCAGCAGTGGAACTCTCTGCCCCGGAGTGTGGTGGAGGCTCCTTCTTTGGAAGCTTTTAAACAGAGGCTGGATGACCATCTGTCAGGGGTGATTTGAATGCAATATTCCTGCTTCTTGGTAGAATGGGGTTGGACTGGATGGCCCAGGAGGTCTCTTCCAACTCTTTGATTCTATGATTCTATGATGATTCCTACTCAGTACATAAGTTGAGAACCTCCCCGTGCTAAACGTATTTAAACTCATTATAACTGTAAGGATTTCCACTTCTCGCAGAAACATGTCCATATCTCCTTAAGCCGGATTCGGGAATGCATTTAGCATAACTTTGCCTGATTGAGAGATTCATGCGTAAAATGAATGCTCACATGGGCAATGAGATCACTGTAGCGCTTTTTAATTTGCGTATTGTATTTTTCGGTCTCCAAGACCAATATAGCAGCTGTCATCTCTAGCGGGTATAAATG
>NW_027118847.1:0-19740 GCF_037176765.1 Anolis sagrei
TACCTCCCCCCGGAGAAGTGAAGGGGGTGGAAAAAGTTAACTATGTGTCAGTTTCTAAGACCATTGGAAATATGTGTTTTTCAATTGTGTTAGGCGACCCCTGTGAAAGTGTGGTTTGACCTCCAAAGGGGTTGCGACCCACAGGTTGAGAACTGTACTATGGCAAGCCCTCCGCTTCCATGGGAGATAAGGGTCCAGAATGCTTGTTAAAGTGGGAAAAGTGTAAATTTAAAGTGTTATTTTTATGAAATATGAAATAATATTTATATAGGAATGTTTAGTTCTTCCAGCATGACTTTATGGTCAACTTATCTGCAAAAGTGCAGGGCAAACTGTAAACAGTTATAGCACTTTGATTCCATTTCAACTTTAGAAGAAGAAGTTTATTTTTCTACCCTGCCTCCATCTCCCCAAAGGGACTCGGGGCAGCTTACATGGGGCCCAAGCCCAAGGCAGAATACAATTAAAAACAAAGCAATAACAATTAAGACAGCATAAAACAGCATAAAACAATATAACAATAATAGCTAGCAACAACAATAACAGCAAACAAATAGCCAACACCTGTAGGGAAAAGGTCCGCATTTGCTAGAGAATCAAACTGCTGCAGAGTACGGCTTCTGAGAACTTGTAAGTAACCTATGCCTATTATTTGTCCTTTGTTGTTATGAATATCTTAAATGTGAGTAATACATACAAATGTTTATCCCCCTTTGAGACATACTCTAGCCACCTTTGTATTTTCCCTATAGATCCACTGTCCCATTGTATAAAACACCCAAGGAGGGATTACTATTGTGAAGAACTTGATGTCTCATATATCCACCTGAGGAAGACTCTAGTCGAAACCGGTCGTGGATGTGGATATCCGTGTATAAGGAACCAAAATTTTTCTAAAGCAAGGGATCCTATGCCCTGAAGAGAAGTTGGTTTTACACTAAGAAAGACTCTTTACATTACGCTTACTCTAAAGCAAGGGATCTTACGCCAAAAGATTCTTTATGTTATGTATGTGTAATCTTTGTAAACAACTGGTTGTTGTTCATTATACACTGTGTTATGCCTATACCACATAAATTTGTCGTTTGTTGAATATTGTAATATACAAGCTGTTAGGCAATATTGACCTTTGTCATTTATGTACCACAACTTTTAGTGGATTTGTGTTTTTTGCATTGGTGGGAATCCATTGTCTTCTTGAGAGAATCTTTGACTTCACTTCTGGCTGGTGGAGCAGGGAGCAGCGCAATGCCACGGGGGATGCATCTCTGGGGGCCCTCTGATCGCCATTACCAGCAACCACATAACCACAGCAACCATCATCAAATCTACTGTTCTAGGGTGTTGTGGATTTCTTAATTGACCATCATTACTGAGATAACTGAGGGTGAAGCTGGAAGAGGCAAGGGCCTCTGCTATGGGTGCCATTTCCCACCATTAATAATAGCGGCAGCCATCTTAATTTACATAATGCCATCTTGCAGCATAGTACAGACTCCATTTCACCACTATTACTGTTGTGCATCCTTATGAACCCTTATTTCTGCTTATAAATAAATTATTCGTTACTTGAGGGTGATCCCACTGATCATATTCAGCTGATATGGTCAGTTAGGCTAGTTATCCCCTAATTGCCTAAAGTTATACTGTATATTGCAATTATACATTTTTGTTATTTAAACTTTAAATATTGTGAAATTATGGGGTTTTTTCTCAAAGTGACACACTACCCACGTTGTGCCGTCATGCCTGGGGCTATAAAGAGGCATGGACATGACATCTTTCCCCAGGGGATTGCTTCTTGCCCTCCTTTAGGGAAACTACCGTTCGGTCAGCCTCATGTCGATACCGGGCAAGATTATGGAAAAGATTGTTAAGGAAGCGGTCTGCAAACACTTAGAAACAAATGCAGTCATCGCTAATAGTCAACATGGATTTATCAAAAACAAGTCATGCCAGACTAATCTGATCTCTTTCTTCGATAGAGCTACAAGTTGGGTAGATGCGGGGAATGCCGTGGATGTAGGGTACCTGGATTTCAGTAAGGCCTTCGACAAGGTCCCCCATGACCTTCTGGCAAGGAAACTAGTCCAATGTGGGCTAGGCAAAACTACGGTGAGGTGGATCTGTAATTGGTTAAGTGGACGAACACAGAGAGTGCTCACTAATGCTTCCTCTTCATCTTGGAAAAAAGTGACGAGCGGAGTGCCGCAGGGTTCCGTCCTGGGCCCGGTCCTGTTCAACATCTTTATTAACGACTTAGATGAAGGGTTAGAAGGCAGGATCATCAAGTTTGCAGACGACACCAAATTGGGAGGGATAGCCAATAGTCCAGAGGACAGGAGCAGAAGCTTTTCCTTTTCCCTCTCTCTCAATGGCTGTGAATGCCGGAGCAAACCACAACCCCAGTTCAGTGGCCTAAGTTGAAGGACAAGACCTTCCTATGGTGCCAAAGAACGGGTGTGAAGGTGCCTGAGATCTTCACAATGTCGTTCAGGGGGTTTGAACATAAAGTATAAGACTCAGGGGTAAAACCTAAGAACTGGTAGTAAAAAATGCCTTGACCAGGGGCTTTGGGCCAAGCTTTGAACACGTCCATCCAATGAGTCTTTTTCTGAGGTAAAAAAGGTGAGAGAGATACCTTTCCTTTCTCCCTTGGAAGGGCTGGAGCCTAAACAAATGAACTGGGGAAACAAGCCAATTGGTGCACAACAACAATAAATTGACAGCTATAATAACCAATGAAATTTAACTCTACATATACAAGGTAGACAGGAATAAAATGGCAGTTTAAATCCTGCAACTAATAGTTCTAAGTATATGTGTCGCCACACGCGCCGTCACACCCCTGGCCTAGATTTCCGGACTTTCGGAAATCTAAACAAAATAAAGTTAAACACCTTTAACTATTATAACTTTAAGACTGTATGTCTTGCGAAAATAACAGGATTTTTAACACAGGATCTAATCTTTGCTCTTTTTAGTCTACCTCCAACCCTAAGGAGACCCTCATTGTCCAGGAAGGGGTTCAAGTCCTTTAAACAACTATTTTTGGGCAAGGCAACCTTTTTGTTGGAAACAACCTTAACTTGGGCCTTGTGCATTCTTTTGTCCGAGGTGGGATATAACTTAGAAACAAAACCCTTAGCCCATTGGTGTCTGGGATTGTCCTTTTCTTTTAAGTTATTTCTTCTCTGACGGTTTGACTTAACTGAGTGTCTAAGACAGCGGTGCAGAATTCTAATCTAGGCACTATAGAGTCCATGGGTGCTACTTTAGTCTTTGACATCACAAATCCTGAAGAGCAGGTACTGATGCCTCTCTGTCTGGCGTATGCGACCGCAGCGATAGCCTTGGTGGATGCGTCACAGAATATCATCTCTTCCTCATGGTGAGGCTGACCACATATGATGCATGTCTTGCACTCCATGTATTGCCAGGGATAGGTCTTAATGATCGTCACAAACTCCGCAGACATGTCCAGACAGGAAGGATGGCCACTGCTTTCACACTGGGAGCAGTATAAAAGGGCTTCCACCTTCCCTTTCTTGTTGGACTCCTTACCCTTCAGACAAATCCCACATATAGCATTTGGAAAGTCCTTGTACTCAGGAACCAATTTGGATGCAGATCATTTGGAACCCTCTTTTCTTAGAGTGGAATTTCTCTCTCTTGCTTTCGGTCTTGCTGGCAGAGGTTCCTCCTGGTTTTCAAGAGTGCATTCGCCTTCAGAGACATTTAGTTCTCTGAGGTAGAGTTTCTCTTTGTGAGATAGATCTCTTCTTTCTAAATCTGGATACTTTCGCTTAAAGGAGGTCACACTCAAGTATTCACTGACTTGTTCTTGAAGCATGTAGTATTCTCCCGTTCCATCAGGTGGCCATTTGTACTCTATCAGGTTTTCCGCTGCAAAGTAGCTAAAGCTGAGATCTTGACTTGAAGTTTCACAACTTCGTGAACTGTTCCCTGAGCCCATTCATCGTCTTTTAGATGGTTGGCTGCCATTGTTTGAATTTTCTTCAGTATCATCTTTGAGGGACTGGGCTGCAGGAGTAGCTGGGTCGCTGTCACATGCCCGCGGGGACAGAACGGTCACCATCATTGCTGACGGCTGCAGCAAGAAAGACCCACCATCTCGACAACTTTAAAGAAAGACTCTTACTATATTTTAGTCACTATAATATTACTACTACATGTACTAGATGAGAAATATTACCAATCTGTTTCAACTTGGAAGCTTGTAATTTTTAACTACCCCCTCCCTGTTGTTTACTGTCCAAGATGTCCCCCTCCCCCCCATTCCACTCTTCCCATCCCCTATTCCCAAGCACTCCACCCCCTAACCCCCAACCCTCCCTCCACCTTCCTTCCTTACCTACCTCGTCTGTTTACCTTCCCTGCTGTTCTTCTTTTTATATGCATTGAAACTCATAATAAAGTTTATATATATATATAAAAAAGAAAGACCCACCATCGGCCTCTTCCTCCTCCTCCTCCGCACACGCACTGGCTGGTTCAGTGTAGTTGCTGCTGAAGAGGTCTTCTACAAACTGGGTGATCTGGGTCTTCACCTTTGGATCCTTCAGCATCCTTCTTCTTAAAGACAGGAGATGATGAAGGGCAACATCTCTGTTGTTGGGTAGAGATGGTCTTTCTGACTTGAAAGGTAACGGTGCTATCCAATTACCTTGGGGGTCTTGAGTGACTTGGTTGTTCATCATCTCAAGGAATCTTTGTTCATCTTTAGAGAAAGCTGTTTGCTCATCTCTCTCTGTGACTTTGAAGATGGAAGAGTAATCGGGAATTACTCCCTGGCAACAAACTGAGATGTGGCTGGCACATCCTTGCATTAGTGAAGGTCTTTTAGTGACAGGCTGGAACATCTTGTTCAGACAGACTGGGCCTAACACCGTCCATCCTAAAGGCAACTTCTGGGCAATGGGTGATCCCTTAGGACCTTCAATCTGGTTGCTAATATGGAACAGTATGGGGCAATCTGCGCCGATAAGCATGACGATGTCTGTTTCCAGAGTTGGAATTAGATCTTGGATGCCTTTGAGATGAGGATGGGCTTGAACCACCTCCTTTGTGGCTATTTGTTCTTTGTTCCTAGGGATCAGGCTGCATTCTATAAGGTCAGGAAGTTCGTAACTGGCCTTTTGTCCAAAGGGTGAAATTTTGAACCTAGTTGCAACTCTGCCACACATCTTGTTCCTTCCAGCGCAAATGGATATGGTGTATTGCACTGTCTTGGTGTGAAGGTCGAACATGTCGAAGAACTCTGGGGTTGCAAGCGATGCATCACTTTGGGCATCCAGGGCGACGTAGACCTTTTCCCTATTTCATGGCTGCTTTTCTGGATACACTTCTGCCAGGCAGATTGGGTGACAAATCCTGGGCTTGATGTTATTTTGGCAAAGCTTGGTACAGGCAATGGCAGGAGCCTTGAGGGCTACTTGAGGTTCTGTAGGCTTTTGGTCCTTCACTTCTTTGGTCTCTTCTTTCACAGGGGACTTTGCTTTGAATTGAGGGGAATCAAAATTGTGCATTGCAGAGCAATGCTTGAGGCTGTTGCAATGTTGACATTTCACCTTTTCTTTACAGTCTTTGGAAAAGTGAATAGTGGAGCCGCAACATCTGAAGCACACCTTGGCCTTTTGAACTATTTGAAGCCGCTCTTTATAGGGCTTCTTCGCGAACTCTCTGCATTCAGCTAGGCTGTGTGGCCTCTGATGAATGGGACAGGTGATGCTGCTGATGCCAACTGGTTGAACTGAAGCTGGAAGAGTAGTGTCTGTCATCTTGACACTCAAGTTCTTTGCCCTGCACTTTGTCTTCTTTGGAGGTCTTTTCGGGCTTTAGGCCTTGGTACAAAGCGGGAAGACCTGTTTGAGGGTCATTCCTCTCACGGGCTGCTCTGGTGACAAAATCCACCAAAAAGTTGAAGGGCGGGTATACATTTGCATTTGCCTCCTTGTACTTGAACACCTCTTTTCCCCAAGCTTCTCGAAGGGGAAAGGGAAGTTTGCAGAGAATGGCACTCTGCGATGTGTGCTGGTCCAGACATGCCAATCCTGGCAGCTCTGGATTTCCTTTGGCTGAAGCTAGCTCTAACAAAAGATCACTGAAGTCCCAAAGCTGTTTGTAATCTTTCATCTTCAGTGATGGGAACATGTTGAGTCGATCCATGAGGGATGCTTCTATCTCAGTGCTCGAACCGTAGCGCTGGTCCAAGTGAGACCACGCTGTGGATAATGCTTTTTGAGGGTCTGACACATCAGCAGCATAGAGCCTCTTTACTTGCTCGGCTGAGCTGGGTCCAAGCCATGCTATAAGAAGAGACAATTCTTCATCTGCTTCTAATTTGAAATCTCGGATGGCCCTCTTGAAGGTAATTTTCCACAGAAGGTAGTCGTCTGGCCGGTCGGTGAATTTCTGGACGCCTTTGTCTCTGATATCTCTTCTGGGATTTCGCAGGAGGAAGCCCAATTGTGAATCTGGCGTGTAGGGATACATCTGAGGAGTCTTCTGTGGTGTGACAGAGTCAATGTTCTTCGGTTGAACACATCTTGTTATGATGATAGGAGATGTTGAGTTCAGCAGATTGTTGGCAGGCAGCACCTCTGAAGCTTTAATCTTCAGCGATGAAACAATTGGCTTGGTATGCAGGGATGGATGTGGTGGCTCACTCCCGGCCATGCCTTGCCAATCTGAGAGGACATCTGGATCCTGCTAAAAGACGTCATCCTTTTGTTCCCACATAGACAGGTGGTATCTCTGAGGCTTAATTACAGGGATGGACTCTGACAGAGATGATGGCACCCTCCCGGCCATGCTTTGTTGAACTTTGGGGGAATTGGCTGGCTTTGAAGTAGCAAACACTGGAACAGGTGAGCGATCTTCAAGATGATCAAAGGAGACATGACTCTGCACTACAGGTGGTTCCAGTTGCAGGTGTGCTGAAACCTTTGCAATAGACTCTTGTGTTGGCAGGAGTCTACGGTTTTCTTGAGTTAGCTCCTGTGATAGAGCTTTGGCTAAAACGTTGGCCCTGGCTATCTTTTGTGCTGTGTCTCATTTTGCTTGGAGCAAATCTAGGTCCCGCTGTAGCGTATCCTGCTTGGCCTTTGCCACTGCAAACTGTATTTCTCTCTGGGCCTTAGCCTGTGCTAAGTCAGCTTCTTTTTGGGCTTTAGCCTGTGCTAAGTAAGCTTCCTGTTGAGCTCTCGTCTGTGCTCTCAGCTTCCTGTTGGGCTCTCGTCTGTGCCAACTCAGCTTCCTGTTGGGCTCTTGTCTGTTCCAAAAGCAGTTCCTGCTGGGCCTTAACCTGTTGAAGGAGGAGCTCCTCCTCTTCAAAGGTGAGGCCTTGCTTAGCCATCTCAGCAGATGCCTCTGCTTCCAATACTTCTTTTCTGATTTCCAAACAAACAGCCTCTCTATTGAAGTATGCTGCTTTGGAAGATGTGCTAAGAAAGGAATGTGCAGATTAGGAGGCACTGCTATGCCTAGATGAATGTTTGGATCTAAGGCTAGAAATCCTAAGTAGAAGCTTGAGCAGACTGGAACTAAGGCTTACACATGGGGAGCCTCGAATCTTTTCCTCTGCACCTTTGAATGAGGAACTAGGCTCTTGTTCAAATAGAACTGCTCTGTAGCGCCTCCTCTCTTCTTGCAGGCTAAAGGAAATTTTTTAGCCCTCTCTAAAGACTCTGGGGTGTTAATTTTGTTCAGTACATAGATTATTTGCTCTGCAATAACATCACCATCATTGAAGGCTTTTAGAAATTCTTGTCTAAGAACCTCCCTTTCTTTTGGGCAAGTGGATGACTCCATTGAATTTGCTAAGGTGAGTAGGCTCTGACAAATTTTCTTGAATTTCTGAGTAAGTTGGTTTTCCTGATGCAAAAAAATGGATATGGCCTTCTGTGTGGAATGCCTTTCTCTGGCAGGGTGGGGGGATTTTGCACTCACTTGTGGGACCTCCAAGTTATGGCTTGCCATAATGCAAAATACAAAAGAAACTTATCCCACACTTTAAACAGTATAAGTGCAATACAATTTAAGCATACAATTGAAAAGCACACAAAAAATGCAATGCAATCATTTGAAAAGAACAATTACAACAGCTGCCTCCTCTTTAAAAGGTAAAACTTGCTTTGTTTAGCCTGTTGAAAGCACTTAGCAACGGTTGCTAGGCAGATTTTGAGCCTGACTGCTACTGAGGGAAAGATGGGCCTAGCCTACTTGTGAGGGAAAAACAGGCTTTACTTGAGTCCCCGGCTTGACTTGAGGCCTTGGCTCACTTTTAGGCCGCAGGGCCTGACTTGCTTGTGAGGGGGAGACAGGCTTTATTTGAGTCCCCGGCTTGACTTGAGGCCTTGGCTCAGTTTTAGGCTGCAGGGCCTGACTTGCTTGTGAGGAGAAGACAGGCTTTACTCGAGTCCCCGGCTTGATCTGAGGCCTTGGCTCACTTTTAGGCTACAGGGCCTGACTTGCTTGTGAGGGGAAGACAGGCTTTACTCGATTTCTAGGCCACAGGGCCTAACTTGCTTCTAGGGCCTGGCTGCTGCTGAGGAGAAGACAGGCTTGTGGCTTGCTTGAGTCCCCGGCTTGATCTGAGGCCTGGAGGCCCTTCTCTTTGGCTTTATTTTTTTCTTTTTGGCTTGGTAAAAAACCCCTTTGGTGAGATTTGCTTGATAGTTCTTCTTTTACCACTTTAAGTGGGCACTTTTTACTACTATGCATTTTTTACTACTGATCAAGGGAAGTCATATTTTTACTACTGTGCCGTCGTGCCTGGGGCTATAAAGAGGCATGGACGTGACATCTTTCCCCAGGGGATTGCTTCTTGCCCTCCTTTAGGGAAACTGGAACTCCCAAGGACCAGAACACAACAAGTGACTCGAAATGGTGTTTATTGTTAACAGTTCTCTTTCTTAGGCACAAACTTGATGTTTCAACAGGGAAAAAACATTTTATAAACTCTAAAAGTCCAGGGTCCTAGGAGTTATAAGCTGAGAAGCTTTTCCTTTTCCCTCTCTCTCAATGGCTGTGAATGCCGGAGCAAACCACAACCCCAGTTCAGTGGCCTAAGTTGAAGGACAAGACCTTCCTATGGTGCCAAAGAACCGGTGTGAAGGCGCCTGAGATCTTCACAATGTCATTCAGGGGGTTTGAACATAAAGTATAAGACTCAGGGGTAAAACCTAAGAACTGGTAGTAAAAAATGCCTTGACCAGGGGCTTTGGGCCAAGCTTTGAACACGTCCATCCAATGAGTCTTTTTCTGAGGTAAAAAAGGTGAGAGGATCCTTAGGGGCAAGCGACCATGTGCTCCTGCAATTTGAGGTACAAAGGAAGGCCAAAACTAAGACAAGTCAAACCCGCATTTTGGACTTTAGGAGAGCTGATTTCCAAAAAATGAAGGAAACGCTGAGCAGCATTCCGTGGACACAGATACTAAAAGACAAGGGAGTTACGGATGGATGGGAATTTCTCAAGAGTGAAATACTCAAGGCGCAATTGCAAACCGTGCCAACAAAGAGAAAAACTAGGACAAGTGCAAAGAAGCCAGAATGGATGTCCAAAGAACTTCTAACTGTGCTAAGACACAAAAGAGACATGCAGAAGAAGTGGAAAAAGGGAGAAATCACCAAAGAAGAATTCAAACAAATAGCCAACACCTGTAGGGAAAAGGTCCGCAAGGCTAAACCAAAAAACAAGCTAAGATTTGCCAGGGACATTAAAAACAATAAAAAGGGCTTCTATTCTTATGTCAGTAGAAAAAGGAAAAACAAGGAGGCGATAGGACCTCTTTGAGGAGAAGATGGGGCAATGTTGACAGGGGATAGGGAAAAGGCAGAACTACTTAATGCCTTCTTTGCCTCGGTCTTCTCACAAAAAGAGAGTCTTCAACCTCAGCAAGATGGGGTGGATGAGGGATTGGAGGACATCCAACCCCAAATTGGGAAAGAAGTCGTCCAGGAATACCTGGCCGCTCTTAATGAGTTCAAGTCCCCAGGGCCAGATCAACTACACCCCAGAGTATTGAAGGAACTAGCGGAAGTCATTTCGGAACCATTGGCAACCATCTTTGAGAGTTCTTGGAGAACGGGAGAAGTTCCAGCAGATTAGAGGAGGGCCAATGTGGTTCCAATCTTCAAGAAGGGAAAAAAGGATGACCCAAACAACTACAGTCCAGTCAGCCTCACGTCGATACCGGGCAAGATTCTGGAAAAGATTGTTAAGGAAGCGGTCTGCAAACACTTAGAAACAAATGCAGTCCATCGCTAATAGTCAACATGGATTTATCAAAAACAAGTCATGCCAGACTAATCTGATCTCTTTCTTCGATAGAGCTACAAGCTGGGTAGATGCGGGGAATGCTGTGGATGTAGCGTACCTGGACTTCAGTAAGGCCTTCGACAAGGTCCCCCATGACCTTCTGGCAAGGAAACTAGTCCAATGTGGGCTAGGCAAAACTACGGTGAGGTGGATCTGTAATTGGTTAAGTGGACGAACACAGAGAGTGCTCACTAATGCTTCCTCTTCATCTTGGAAAAAGGTGGCGAGCGGAGTGCCGCAGGGTTTCGTCCTGGGCCTGGTCCTGTTCAACATCTTTATTAATGACTTAGATGAAGGGTTAGAAGGCAGGATCATCAAGTTTGCAGACGACACCAAATTGGGAGGGATAGCCAATAGTCCAGAGGACAGGAGCAGAATTCAAAACGATCTTGACAGATTAGAGAGATGGGCCAAAACTAACAAAATGAAGTTCAACAGTGACAAATGCAAGATACTCCACTTTGGCAGAAAAAATGAAATGCAAAGATACAGAATGGGTGACGCCTGGCTCGAGAGCAGTACGTGTGAAAAAGATCTTGGAGTCCTCGTGGACAACAAGTTAAACATGAGCCTACAATGTGATGTGGCGGCAAAAAAAGCCAATGGGATTTTGGCCTGCATCAATAGGAGCATAGTGTCTAGATCTAAGGAAGTAATGCTACCCCTCTATTCTGCTTTGGTTAGACTACATCTGGAATATTGTGTCCAATTCTGGGCACCACAATTCAAGAGAGATATTGACAAGCTGGAATGTGTCCAGAGGAGGGCGACTAAAATGATCAAGGGTCTGGAGAACAAGCCCTATGAGGAGCGGCTTAGGGAACTGGGCATGTTTAGCCTGAAGAAGAGAAAGCTGAGAGGAGATATTATAGCCATGTATAAATATGTGAGAGGAAGCCACAGGGAGGAGGGAGCAAGCTTGTTTTCTGCTTCCTTGGAGACTAGGACGCGGAACAATGGCTTCAAACTACAAGAGAGGAGATTCCATCTGTACATTAGGAAGAACTTCCTGACTGTGAGAGCCGTTCAGCAGTGGAACTCTCTGCCCCGGAGTGTGGTGGAGGCTCCTTCTTTGGAAGCAGAGGCTGGATGGCCATTTGTCAGGGGTGATTTGAATGCAATATTCCTGTTTCTTGGCAGGGGGTTGGACTGGATGGCCCATGAGGTCTCTTCCAACTCTTTGATTCTATGATTCTATGATTCAATGATGATAAAGTGTTCTTGCCATCCCTGACATCTCTAGAATTCCAGTTTTACAAATGAGATTTGTCCAGCCTCCATACATTGAAATCCCCAAATGGGATGTTTTGATGAATTGGTGCTGATCCCCCCCCCCCCAATTATTATATATGGCCACAAGAGGGTTTTAGGGGACCAGCACTTAGCCAGTTTGTATTTACTCTGGGTTGTAGATTTTTTTTGGGCTATATGGCCATGTTCTAGAGGCATTCTCTCCTGACGTTTCACCTGCATCTATGGCAATCATCCTCAGAGGTAGTGAGGTCTGTTGGAACTAGGAAAAAGGGTTTATATATCTGTGGAATGACCGGGGTGAGACAAAGAACTCTTGTCTGCTGGAGTTAGGTGTGAATGTTTCAACTGACCACCTTGATTAGTATATAATGGCCTGACACTGCCTAGAGCAAACTTTTGTTGAGAGGTGATTAGATGTCCTTGTTTGCTTCCTCTCTGTTGTTTTGCTGTTGTAATTTTAGAGGTTTTTTTAATATTGGTAGCTAGATTTTGTTCATATTCATGGTTTCCTCCTTTCTGTTGAAATTGTCCACATGCTTATGGATTTCAATGGCTTCTCTGTGTAGTCTGACATGGTGGTTGTTTGAGTGGTCCAGTATTTCTGTATGTACTCTTCTTTTTCTTCTTATTTCTGGTTTAAAACACCCTAGCTGTACATGGTGGCACACAGAGGCTGAAATATTTTGTCTGGAAAGAATTAGCGTATAGTTTACCTGTGTATTCAACAGGGATGCAATGCAACTATCTGGCATGCTTTCTAACGGGACCATAAGAGTCAAAAGGTTGAAATGAATGGCAAAATACCGGTATTTCCATACCTTCCATTGTCCTGATTTCAGCTGCTTTTACAAATGTCTCGGTTTCCTCCCTCTTCCTCTTCCTTCTTCTTTTACTTGTTGCAAACTGAGCTCAAAGTGGAAGAAATCAAATTAGGAACCTCCAAGAAGTGCTTTGAGCAGAGAATAGACAGGTAGCTGAAAATCGAAAGAATCACAGGCTTAACAACAACAGCAGCAGCAGCAGCAGCAGCAGCAACAGCAACAACAGCAACAACAACACCTTATCATTGGTTTACTTTTTTTCCAATTTTTTTTCATGTCAGAAGCAGCTTGAGAAACTGAAAGTCACTTCTGGTGTGACAAAATTGGCCATCTCCAAGGACGTTGCCCAGTCACCCAGATGTTTTTGTCAGAGTGTGACAGAAGCTTTGAAGCTTAGAAGAATGGGCACTTTGAGACTTTAGTAAAAGCAAACATATAGCTTTACTGAGTAGAGCAAATATACAGCACACACTCGCATTGACACCCAACCAAAAAGAACAGAAACAAGCCAAACCACCGAAGTAAGAAGGACGAACAAAATCTTATCTCTGGATCCTCCCTTACGCATTCCAGGCACACTCAGGGTCATATCTTTACAGTTCATTAGAGGTTTGACTGATTAACCCTTTCAGAGTCAATACATTCTCTGCGTATGCAATCAGGTTACATTCACAGGCATTACACAAAATTACATTTAAACATTCACATTACACTGATCTTACATTAACAGTTTTACCATCCTGTGGGAGGTTTCTCTCATGTCCCCACATGAGAAGGTGGAGCTGACAGATGGGAACTGTCAACCTTTTGGTCAGCAGTCCTGCTGGTAGGCTGTTAGAAATGGTGGGAGTTGAAGTCCAAAACACCTGGAGGGCCAAAGTTTGCCCATGCCTGGGTTAAATCCTTGTGCCACTGGAGGCTCCTATTTTGTTTGACAGATTCAGATTTCATAGATTCATGATAAGGAACAAAGGACACATCAATTGATCTGATGTCTGTAAACATCCATTTTGATTGCATTTCCTTTGGAGACAAATCCAGTTTTGTCAACTTGAGTTGATTGGGTGGGGGGGGGGGGGGGGAGGCCATTGTGATTTGTTGCATTATTGTTTGCCTCTGAAATGGCTTTCCTTAAATAATCCTGGTCTCTTTCAACTCTGTACCATTATAGCACTTTGTTTCATTGTTATGACTGCACCCTATGGAAATCCTGGGATTTGTAGCTCTTGGTGGTGTACCTAGACCAGAGCTATCCAAACATTTCATATTTTGACACACCTTTTTGGACACATATCATTTTTTGTGACATAGTAATTCAGTTTTACTAGCAAACCAGAGGTTAAACTAACCCTTTATAAGAGATAGACACATCAATAAATTGTAATAACGAAATGTCTAGGGCAGTGTTTCTCAACCTGGGGGTCGGGACCCCTGGGGGGGGTGTCACAAGGGGATGTCAGAGGGGTCGCCAAAGACCACCAGAAAACACAGTACTTTCTGTTGGTTATGGGGGTTCTGTGTGGGATGTCTGGCCCAATTCTATCATTGGTGGGGTTCAGAATATTCTTTGATTGTAGGTGAACTATAAATCCCAGCAACTACAACTCCCAAATGTCAAGGTCTATTTTTTCCCTCAAACTCCGCCAGTGTTCACATTTGGGCATATTGAATATTCATGCCAAGTTTGGTTCAGATCCGTCATTGTTGCAGTCCACAGTGCTCTCTGGATGTAGGTGAACTACAACTCCAAAATTCAAGGTCAATACCCACCAAACCCGGTATATTCTGTTGGTCATGGGAGTTCTATGTGCCAAGTTTAGTTCAATTCCATTGCTGGTGGAGTTCAGAATGCTCTTTGATTAGAAGTGAACTATAAATCCCAGCAACTGCAACTCCCAAATGACAAAACCAATCCACCCGCAACCCCACCAGTATTCAAATTTGGGCATATTGGGTATTTGTGCCAAATGTGGTCCAGTGAATGAAAATACATCCTGCATATCCAGCATATTGAATATTTACATTACAATTCACAACAGTTATGAAGTAGCAACAAAAATAATGTTAGGGTTGGGGGTCACCACAACATGAGGAACTGTATTAAGGGGTTGCGGCATTAGGATGGTTGAGAATAATTGGTCTAGGGAGACAATTTATCTTATGAAAACTTCCCATGTATATATATTTACATCTAGCTTGGGTACATGGTATTGCCCAGGTTATTTGAAAAAGTCATTTTGATTTTATTGTACAAAATGCATAAGGTTGTGGGTGAACTATAACTCACATTAAGCCAGGTCAATCCCCTGAAACTCCATCAGTGCTTAAAGTGTGTCATGTTGGACAAATTTGCTCTCTACATGCATCATTGGTGGGGTCCATGGGGTCTCTGGCTGCAGGATAAACTACAGCTCCCACTATGATGAGTCAGTCCTCTCAAACCCCTCCAGTAGGTTCAGTTGGTCTTGGGGGTTCTTTGTGCCAAGTTTGGTCCCGGTCTATTGTCGGTTGTGGTCACAGTGTCTCTGGATGTAGGTGAAATACTATGCCCAGAAATGAAGGTCAGTTCCCCTCAAACCCCTCCAGGATGTTCAGTTGGTCAAGTTTGATTCAGGTCCATCACTGGTGGTGATCACAGTTTCTCTGGTTGTTGGTGAACTACAACTCCCAAAACTCAAGGTTAATCTCTCCCAAACTCCCCTGGTAATCAAATCTGGGCATATCAGGAATACATGCTAAGTTTGGTCCAGATCCATCAGCTTTTGAGCTTACAGTGCTTTCTGGATGTAGGTGAACTACGACCCCTATAAATCCACCCAAAGACTGCTAGTATGCTTTGTTGGTCATGAGGGTTCTTTGTTCCAAGTTAGTTCCAGGTCCATAATTGGTGGGATTCAGAATTCTCATTGATTGCAAGTGGACTATAAATCCCAGTACCTACAACTCCTATAAATCAAGATGAATTCCTCCCAAACCTCCCCAGTATTTTGCCTCGGTCATTGGGGTTCAGTGTGCCAAATGTTGTCCAGATCCATTGTTGGTGGGGGTCACAGTGCTCTGTCTTAATGCAGGATGAACTACAACTTCCATCATGTTGAGTTAGGCCCCAAACCCCCTCCAGTATGAGCAATTGCTGGTCATTTCTTCTGTGTTTGCTGTGTCCCATAGGAAAAAGTAGGGAGGGGTTATGGAAGAGGCAGTGGACAGGATCATGCAAATTCCATACCAATGGAGAGAGAGAAACACTCTCCATTGTTTCTGGGATGTCTGTGATGGAGGAAAAACATAAAATCTAGGATGAAATTGTCTCTGTATGAAAGCCTTCACTTGGGTGGTGAGCAGTATGGTGTTTGTGGAGGACATTGGCAGGGCTCTTGTACATGTTCATGGAACTCACTATAACCTGCATTGCAGGCCCATAGCCAGGATTTTGATTGGGGGGGGGGGGCTGAGTGTGATTCGAGAAGGGGGCTGAGTCTGAGCGAAAGAGGGTCTATCCTAGCAAACCTTTTGTATTGTTACCCCAATACCCCCATGCATATGGGATATATTGAGTATGGTGATCAGATCATGACATGAATAAACATAACAGTTTAAATAATACACCAGTAAGGCCTTCTCGTGGACCACCATGAGAATTTCAGGGGGGCTGAAGCCCCCTAACCCCCCCCCCCCCCAGCTACATGCCTGCTGCATTGGAAGAAGGGCTATTGATGTCTTCTGAGTGGTGGGAGATATAGCTGTTTGTGGAGGCTGGAGCTTGTGTAAATGGACATCCCAGCCACATACACACATACATATTTTCACTTTTATCATGTGTATAGATAGATCAATGTATTATGAATTGCTTATTCCACATAGACTGAAAAGTTTCTGATTATATCTGCATAGCAAACCTGTGCACTGTAGCCAACCCACGACATATAGTTTGGAAAGCTCTCATCTAGTTTGTCGAATTAATGCAGTTTGATACCACTATGGCTCACTGCTGTGGAATCCTGGGAGTTGTAGTTTGTTGAGCCACCAGCTAAAGATTTTGTAAAACTACATCTCCCCTGAGTCCATATCATTGAGCGATGGCAGTTAAAGTGGTGTCAGACTGCATTCATTCTATAATGCAGCTGTGTCTAAATGCTCTAAAGGCACCACTGTCCTTCTGAATGTGAAAGCTAAGTAGGGTTAGCCCCAGTTAGTCTTTGGATGGGAGACCGCCAACAAACCCCAGGTACCTTAGGCTGTACTTTAAAGAACAAAAGGAGCAAAACCAGTTCTGAGTCCTCCTTTCCAAAGAAAAACCTATAAAATGTATGGGGTCATCATAAGTCAACAGACCACTTGGAAGAACATAGAGCTTTCTGGTCAAGAATTCTAAATCCCAGGTCTCCACGGGATAGAGCCAGGCCAATACAAGTGGAATCATAGACTGATATCTGTATATATAAAATCTCAGCCTGCGTAACTCGAAAAGTAGTCAGTCCATTGACTTGATATTTTGACATAATGTTGCATTCCAATACACACGTGTTTTTATAGTAAAATAAAATTTTGACACAACGTTTCATTTGTTCACATGTGAGCATTTAGAGTAAATCAAGCAGTCCGGGAATAGACAAAGTGTTATCTGTGATGCCCAAAGCAACCACTCACAGCTTAGCTTTCATTTTACCTCAGCAATATAAGAAATGAAAACTGAGCTTGTGCACACAAATGCTGCACAGCTTTCCTTTTACCTCAGCAGTAAAAGAAATAACAACCTATCGTAGAGCAGCTTTCATTTCACCTAAACAAAAGAAGAAATAACAACCAATCACAGTGCAACTTTCCATTTACCTTAGCAGTATTAGAAAAACCAACCAATCACAGAGCAGCTGTCATTTCACCTCAGCAGTATAAGAAATGAATGCTGAGCTGTGATTGGTTGCTATTGGCATACCACTCATACCGACTGACATGGCTTTCAAGTACTAATGGTTTCGATTTCCAATATGCCTTGCCTTCATTATGACTATCAATAAAGCTCAAGGGCGAATCTTTGCAAGTGTGCGTTTGAGTTTAGAAAACAATTGCTTCTCTCAGGGACACTTATACGTTGCATGCTCCAGAGTTGGAAAACTGTCTGATCTTTATGTTTATGTAGAAATGGACAAACCAAAAATTGTAGTCACTCCACTAGGTTTACAATTAAAAAGGATTTCTGTTAAAACCCTCTTATTGTTTTCCCCTTTCTTTTCATTCCACATAGACACAACAACGCAAGGCAGGGTATTGAATTGAATGATGTGTTTTCTCAATGAATCAATTTTCACAAAAATTTACTGTCACGTTCATTTCGTATCAGACTGAGCCACAGCGAAGTGTGATCAGGTTTAGCTAGTAATCAATAAACAGAATGGGGATGATACAACTCCAAAACCAGATGCAGTCAAACACTTGTTGAAGGCTTTCATTGGAGTTGAGGTGGCTCCCTCTAATGGATTTGTCTTTCTTTCCAAGGTATCAAAGTGATCGGTGGGATTAAAGAGCTCAGCGGAGAGGAATATGGAGTTTATGTCAAGCGGATCCTACCAGGAGGCATTGCTTATGTCGATGGTGAGTTATTTCATTTGACAGGTTTCCCAAAATAAAGTCCATTTGAGGAACAGCTTACCACGAAGAATGAGGAACTGTGTGGTTAGATGTGTTGTCAAAGATTTTCATGGCTGGAATCAATGGATTACTGTGAGTTTTTCAGACTGTACAGCCATGTTCTCCTGACATTTCACCTGCATCCATGGCAGGCATCCTCAGAGGTTGCCTGCCATAGATGTGCATAGAATGTGTGGAGAGAATGCTACTGGAACATGGTCGTACATTCTGTAAAACTCACAGCAACCCACTGTACAGTTAGATTTTGGGATATGAGGGACAGATGGGTTAAACTCAATCTCCTCAAGTTTTTGAAAAGTCCAGCATTGTTTTGACCCAGTTCTATAGGAATGTTTTCCCCAGCCAGCATGAAATTAGTTACCACTTTTCTAGACTTTTTGCAAATGATTTCAGTACAGATATGATCAACGAGTAAAATGTAAAGTTGTCTCTCTGTATTCGTAGATTCAACCATTCGTGGTACATTTTTTTAAAAAAAATTCCCTAAAAGCATACCTTGATTTTCCCCTTTTATATAAGGGACCCCATTTTACATGAGCGTCCATTAATTTTGGTATCCATGCGGATCCTAGAACCAAAATCCTGATGGATAACAAGGACTTGGTGTATAGGTTTGCAAATGTATGCAAATCGTAGGGTTTTTTTTCAAGGGTTGTATTGACAAGGATTATATGGCAGTATAGATGGTGCTTAAAGAGGAGTTAAATAGGAAATAACTTCCTTTCAATCTCTTTTTTGTGTGTCGAAGGCTTTCATGGCTGGCATCACTGGATTGCTGTGAATTTTTCGGGCTGTATGGCCATGTTCCAGGACTGTCTGAAAAACTCACAACAACCCAATCTCTTGTTTGTCTCCTCCCACGGTAGTTTTATTACAGGGTTCATTTAACAAATCACAGATCAAGTTTAATTTTTAAAATGTATTTATTTAGGTCGCCTTCAGTCAGGAGACCAGATCTTAGAAGTGAATGGAGACAGCCTTCTTGGTGTCACCAGTGAGAGGTAAGATATTAGAAAAAGGACTCTGAGTTTCTTTCAATTTCTGAAATTCAAAATCTAATTCTGAAATTTCCCACATGTATGGTTGAAATAATGATACCTTTGCTTTCTGATGGTCCTGTGTACACAAACTTTGTTTCATGCACAAGATTAGTAAAAATATTGTGTACAATTACCTTTGTGCTACAAAAGATAAACCAATTTGATTTATTTACAGTTTTTATATTCTGCCCTTTTCACCCTGAAGGGGACTCAGAGCAGATCACAGAACATACATATGTGGCAAACATTCAATGCCGTTATACACTGACAAGACAGGCAATTGTACATAGATAGAGGTGTATGTAGGCTTTTCCCATCTTCGGCATCGTAGAGGGTTGTGCTTGGTTTCGGCCACAGGAGTGGTGCTGTCGCTCCATCTCCTTGCTGAAGAGCTTTGTTCCTAAACTTCCTCCTTGATTGAATATCCGGCATTTTTCTGGTATTTCCTCATGGGTGCCTTAAAATACCTGCTTTCAAGTGATACCTATTTATCTACTCACATTTTGCTTTCAAATGGTTAGGTAGGTTGAAGCTGAGCTAAAGGTCAGGAGCTCACCCTGACCCAGGCTTTGAACTGTCAACCTTTCGACTGACAAGATTTACTGCATTTGGTGGTTTAACCTGCTGTGCTAAAGC
>NW_027118848.1:0-15578 GCF_037176765.1 Anolis sagrei
AGGGGTCGTGAGGCTGCCTCCGTTGGCCCTGCCCCAAGGGCGCGGGCCAAGTGAGAGGCCTGATTTCGCGCAAAGGCCCCTCACCCACTTGCACTTTCACCATCATTGGGACCCCTGAGCGGGGGGTCCTGACAAGGGGGGTGTCAGACGGGTCACCAAAGACCATCTGTTGACTGGGATTGTGGTGCAGCTGGCTGAGTGTCAGCTGCATTAAGATCAATCTGACCAAAAGGTCATGAGTTTGAAGCCAGCCCAGGTTGGAGTGGGTTTCCAACCAATTATGTGTAGCCTGTTGTCGACCTTTGCAACCCGAAAGACAGTTGCAAAGTAGGAAAATTAGGTACCACCTTAAAAAGTGTGGGGAGGCTAAATTAACTGATTTATGAGGCCATAAAGAAGACTCCAGCAAAAGCATTCCAGCGGGAAACATGCGGGGAATGCGGAAGTGCTTCATCAGCATCGCAGATGGACGAGGAAAGCGACAGCTCCCCTGGCGGCCAGAAAAAGTTAAATAGCCTCTGTCTATGTCTGTATATGTTTGTATGTCAAAAATTGGCATTGAATGTTTGCCATATATGTGTACACTGTAATCCGCAGGGTGAGAAGGACGGAATATAAAAGCTGTAAATAAATAAATAATAAATAATTCTGTTTGGAAAGTTTGGCTCAATTCTATCATTGGTGGGGTTCATAATGCTCTTTGATTGCAAGTGAACTGTAAATCCCAGCAACTATAGCTCCCAAATGTCAAGATCTATTTTCACCAAACTCCACCACTGTTCACGTTTGGCCATATTGAGCATTCATGCCAAGTTTGGTCCAGATTGGTCATTGTTTGAGTCCACCGTGCTCTCTAGATGTAGGTGAACTACAACTCAATGCCCATCAAATCCTTCCAGTATTTTCTATTAGTAATGGGAGTTCTGTATGCCAAGTTTAGTTCAATTTCATCATTGGTGGAATCCAGAATGCGCTTTGATTGTAGGTGAACTGTAAATCCCATCAACTACAACTCTCAAATGACAAAAGGTTGAGGAAGGTTGAGAACCACTGCTCTGTGAAGTGGTTGATGGTCTTAGAAAGCTGCTAAAAAGTCTGGACTAAATCCCAAAGTGGGTCCATCGCCCACAATCACAGCTACGGCATCCAACCCAACAAGGAAGCCACCTCCGCAAAATCTGACACGGATGAACTCTTTGCGTTGTTTGTTTGTTTGTTTTTCTAATGACAGTCCGGACCATCAATAACCAGGTGAGGCTTAAGCTCTTGACATCTTTCGAAATCCAAAGGTCTTTGGAAACCAAGCGGAAATCATCTCCTTCCCCCATTTGATGTGCCCGAACTTGCATTCCAGGCACATCTGTGCCGCTGGGACTGGATTCTCCACGCTTCCTGTGAGCGCCGTAGCTCGTTGCACGTCCTGGCATTGTCAATTGTTCTCAGCATCAAGGCCAAGACTTGCACTTGCTTATTTCCTGTCTTATCCCCACCTTGTGCCCGTCAAATGGCCCAAAGGGTCTCTGATATTGTCTCGGCACCCCCTCCAACTGCTTTGATTCGACAAGTCCCATTTATGCTTTCATCCTCCCATTTTGGGACAGATTGCTAATAATAATGTATACTTAACTAGCTGTACCCACCACCCGTTGCTGGGGCCAACCTTCTCTCCTTCTTTCTCTCCTTCTTTCTCTCCTTCCTTCCTTCTCTTCCTCTTCCCTTCCCCCCTTTTCTTTCCCTTACTCTTTCTCTCCTTCCTTCCTTCCTTCCTTCCTTCCTTCCTTCCTTCCTTTTCCTTCCCTATTTTCTTTCTTTCATTCTCTCCTTCCTTCCTTCTCTTCCACTTCCCTTCCCCCCTGTTCTTTCCCTCACTCTTTCTCCCCTTTCTTCCTTCCTTCCTTCCTTCCTTCCTTCCCTCCCTCTTTCCTTCCTTCCTTCCTTCCTTCCTCCCTCCCTCCCTCCCTCCCTCCCCTTTTTTCTTTCTTTCATTGTCTCCTTCCTTCCCTTTTTTCTTTCTTTCATTCTCTTCTTCCTTCCTTCTCTTCCTTTTCCCTCCCTCCCCTTCCTTTCTCCCTTCCTTCCTTCTTTTTTTCTTTCTTTCATTCTCTCCTTTCTTCCTTCTCTTCCTCTTCCCTTCCCCTTTTTCTTTCCCTTGCTCTTTCTCCCCGTCCTTCCTTCCCTCTTCCTTCTTTCCTTCCTTTTTACTTTCTCATTCTCTCCTTCCTTCCTTCTCTTTCTCTTCCCTTCCCCCCTTTTCTTTCCCTTGCTCTTTCTCCCCTTCCTTCCTTCCTTCCTTCCTTCCTCCCTCCCTCCCTTCCCTATATTCTTTCTTTATTCTCTCCTTCCTTCCTTCTCTTCCACTTCCCTTCCCCCTGTTCTTTCCCTCACTCTTTCTCCCCTTTCTTCCTTCCTTCCTTCCTTCCTTCCCTCCCTCTTTCCTTCCTTCCTTCCTTCCTTCCTTCCTTCCTCCCTTCCTCCCTCCCTCCCTCCCCTTTTTTCTTTCTTTCATTGTCTCCTTCCTTCCTTCCCTTTTTTCTTTCTTTCATTCTCTTCTTCCTTCCTTCTCTTCCTTTTCCCTCCCTCCCCTTCCTTTCTCCCTTCCTTCTTTTTTTCTTTCTTTCATTCTCTCCTTTCTTCCTTCTCTTCCTCTTCCCTTCCCCATTTTCTTTCCCTTGCTCTTTCTCCCCGTCCTTCCTTCCCTCTTCCTTCTTTCCTTCCTTTTTTCTTTCTCATTCTTCCTTCCTTCTCTTCCTCTTCCCTTCCTCCCCCTTTTTCCCTTCCTTTTTCTCCCCTTCCTTCCCTTTTTCCTTCCTTCTTTCCTTCCTTTTTTCCTTCTTTCATTCTCTCCTTCCTTCCTTCCTTCTCTTCCTCTTTCCTTCCTTCCCCCTTTTCTTTCCCTTCCTCTTTCTCCCCTTCCGTCCCTTCCTCTTCCCTTCCTTCTTTCCTTCCTTTCCTTCTTTCATTCTCTCCTTCCTTCCTTCCTTCTCTTCCTCTTCCCTTTCTCCCCCCTTTTCTTTCCCTTCCTCTTTCTCCCCTTCCTTCCCTTCCTCTTCCCTTCCTTCTTTCCTTCCTTTTTTTCTTTCTTTCATTCTCTCCTTCCTTTCTTCTCTTCCTCTTCCCTTCCTCCCCCCTTTTCTTTCCCTTCCTCTTTCCTTCCTACTTTCCTTCCTTTTTTCTTTCTTTCTTTCTCTCCTTTCTTCCTTCTCTTCCTCTTCCCTTCCCCTTCTTCTTTCCCTTCCTCTTTCTCCCCTTCCATTCCTCTTTTCTTCCTTCTTTCCTTCCTTTTTTCTTTCTTTCATTCTCTCCTTCCTTCCTTCTCTTCCTCTTCCCTTCCTCCCGCCTTTTCTTTCTCTTCTTCTTTCCTTCCTTTTTTTCATTCTCTCCTTCCTTCCTTCTCTTCCTCTTCCCTTCCCCCCCTTTTCTTTCCCTTCCTCTTTCCTTCCTACTTTCCTTCCTTTTTTCTTTCTTTCTTTCTCTCCTTTCTTCCTTCTCTTCCTCTTCCCTTCCCCTTTTTCTTTCCCTTCCTCTTTCTCCCCTTCCATTCCTCTTTTCTTCCTTCTTTCCTTCCTTTTTTCTTTCTTTCATTCTCTCCTTCCTTCCTTCTCTTCCTCTTCCCTTCCTCCCGCCTTTTCTTTCTCTTCTTCTTTCCTTCCTTTTTTTCATTCTCTCCTTCCTTCCTTCTCTTCCTCTTCCCTTCCCCCCCTTTTCTTTCCCTTCCTCTTTCCTTCCTACTTTCCTTCCTTTTTTCTTTCTTTCTTTCTCTCCTTTCTTCCTTCTCTTCCTCTTCCCTTCCCCTTTTTCTTTCCCTTCCTCTTTCTCCCCTTCCATTCCTCTTTTCTTCCTTCTTTCCTTCCTTTTTTCTTTCTTTCATTCTCTCCTTCCTTCCTTCTCTTCCTCTTCCCTTCCTCCCGCCTTTTCTTTCTCTTCTTCTTTCCTTCCTTTTTTTCATTCTCTCCTTCCTTCCTTCTCTTCCTCTTCCCTTCCCCCCCTTTCTTTCCCTTCCTCTTTCCTTCCTACTTTCCTTCCTTTTTTCTTTCTTTCTTTCTCTCCTTTCTTCCTTCTCTTCCTCTTCCCTTCCCCTTTTTCTTTCCCTTCCTCTTTCTCCCCTTCCATTCCTCTTCCTTCTTTCCTTCCTTTTTTTCTCTTTCATTCTCTCCTTCCTTCCTTCCTTCTCTTCCTCTTCCTTCGCCACCCCACAGGCATGACCCTCCCTCCAGCCTCGCACGCTCTCCCTTGCCCCGTGACATGTGCTGAACACGCCTGCTCTCCCCTCCCCGCTTAGAGTCTCAGAAACAGCCCTCCCCTTGGCTGAGAGGCCAGCCAATCACAGCAGAGGAGGGCTTTTGGTGGAAGGATTCACCCCCTGTTTCCAAAAAGGAAGAGAAGGACAGATAGAGAGATCTTCAGCCTTCTCTGCCAAAGGGGATCCTCAGACCATTAGAAATATAAGTAGAAAAACCTGGACCCACTACTTCCCAGTGATATTTATGGAAGTCCACCTAATTTCCAGGGCTGTATTTGGAGGTCCACCTAATTTCCAGGGCTGTGTGGTGACACCCACTACTTCCCAGTGATATTTATGGAAGTCCACCTAATTTCCAGGGCTGTATTTGGAGTTCCACCTAATTTCCAGGGCTGTGTGGTGACACCCACTACTTCCCAGTGATATTTATGGAAGTCCACCTAATTTCCAGGGCTGTATTTGGAGGTCCACCTAATTTCCAGGGCTGTGTGGTGACACCCACTACTTCCCAGTGATATTTATGGAAGTCCACCTAATTTCCAGGGCTGTATTTGGAGTTCCACCTAATTTCCAGGGCTGTGTGGTGACACCCACTACTTCCCAGTGATATTTATGGAAGTCCATCTAATTTCCAGGGCTGTATTTGGAGGTCCACCTAATTTCCAGGGCTGTGTGGTGACACCCACTACTTCCCAGTGATATTTATGGAAGTCCATCTAATTTCAGGGCTGTATTTGGAGGTCCACCTAATTTCCAGGGCTGTGTGGTGACACCCACTACTTCCCAGTGATATTTATGGAAGTCCATCTAATTTCAGGGCTGTATTTGGAGGTCCACCTAATTTCCAGGGCTGTGTGGTGACACCCACTACTTCCCAGTGATATTTATGGAAGTCCATCTAATTTCAGGGCTGTATTTGGAGGTCCACCTAATTTCCAGGGCTGTGTGGTGACACCCACTACTTCCCAGTGATATTTATGGAAGTCCATCTAATTTCCAGGGCTGTATTTGGAGTTCCACCTAATTTCCAGGGCTGTGTGGTGACACCCACTACTTCCCAGTGATATTTATGGAAGTCCATCTAATTTCAGGGCTGTATTTGGAGTTCCACCTAATTTCCAGGGCTGTGTGGTGACACCCACTACTTCCCAGTGATATTTATGGAAGTCCATCTAATTTCCAGGGCTGTATTTGGAGGTCCACCTAATTTCCAGGGCTGTGTGGTGACACCCACTACTTCCCAGTGATATTTATGGAAGTCCATCTAATTTCCAGGGCTGTATTTGGAGTTCCACCTAATTTCCAGGGCTGTGTGGTGACACCCACTACTTCCCAGTGATATTTATGGAAGTCCATCTAATTTCAGGGCTGTTTTTGGAGATCTATCTAATTTCCAGGGCTGTGTGGTGACACCCACTACTTCCCAGTGAAATTTATGGAAGTCCATCTAATTTCAGGGCTGTATTTGGAGGTCCACCTAATTTCCAGGGCTGTGTGGTGACACCCACTACTTCCCAGTGATATTTATGGAAGTCCATCTAATTTCAGGGCTGTATTTGGAGTTCCACCTAATTTCCAGGGCTGTGTGGTGACACCCACTACTTCCCAGTGATATTTATGGAAGTCCATCTAATTTCAGGGCTGTATTTGGAGGTCCACCTAATTTCCAGGGCTGTGTGGTGACACCCACTACTTCCCAGTGATATTTATGGAAGTCCATCTAATTTCCAGGGCTGTATTTGGAGGTCCACCTAATTTCCAGGGCTGTGTGGTGAGACCCACTACTTCCCAGTGATATTTATGGAAGTCCACCTAATTTCCAGGGCTGTATTTGGAGGTCTATCTAATTTCCAGGGCTGTGTGGTGACACCCACTACTTCCCAGTGATATTTATGGAAGTCCACCTAATTTCAGGGCTGTTTTTGGAGGTCTATCTAATTTCCAGGGCTGTGTGGTGACACCCACTACTTCCCAGTGATATTTATGGAAGTCCATCTAATTTCAGGGCTGTATTTGGAGGTCCACCTAATTTCCAGGGCTGTGTGGTGACACCCACTACTTCCCAGTGATATTTATGGAAGTCCATCTAATTTCAGGGCTGTTTTTGGAGGTCTATCTAATTTCCAGGGCTGTGTGGTGACACCCACTACTTCCCAGTGATATTTATGGAAGTCCATCTAATTTCAGGGCTGTATTTGGAGGTCCACCTAATTTCCAGGGCTGTGTGGTGACACCCACTACTTCCCAGTGATATTTATGGAAGTCCATCTAATTTCAGGGCTGTATTTGGAGGTCCACCTAATTTCCAGGGCTGTGTGGTGAGACCCACTACTTCCCAGTGATATTTATGGAAGTCCACCTAAGTTCAGGGCTGTTTTTGGAGGTCTATCTAATTTTGAGTATTGTTTTGAGAGACCCTCCTATCTCCAGGCCTGTTTTCGGAGATCTACTAATTTTCAGTGACCTTTGGCAAGACCCCCTACTTTCCAGTGATATTTATGGAAGGCCACCTAATTTCCAGGGCTGTTTTTGGAGCTCTATCTAATTTTGATAATTGTTTCGAGAGATCCCCTCATTTCCCAGCACTGTTTTTGGAGGTCCACCTAATTTCTGGGGCTGTGTGGTGGGACCCACTACTTCCTAGTGATATTTATGGAAGTCCACCTCATTTCAGGGCTGTTTTTGGAGGTATGTCTAATTTTGAGTATTGTTTTGAGAGAACCTCCTATCTCCAGGTCTGTTTTTGGAGATCTACTAATTTTCAGTGAACTTTGGCAAGACCCCCTACTTTCCAGTGATATTTATGGAAGTCTACCTAATTTCCAGGGCTCTTTTTGGAGGTCCACCTAATTTCGAGTCCTGTTTCAAGAGATCCCCCTCATTTCCCAGCACTGTTTTTGGAGGTCCACCTAATTTCCAGGGCTTTGTGGTGAGACCCACTACTTCCCGGTGATATTTATGGAAGTCCACCTCATTTCAGGGCTGTTTTTGGAGGTCTTTCTAATTTTGGGCATTGTTTTGAGAGACCCTCCTATCCCCAGGCCTGTTTTTCAGTGGTCTTTGAAAGACCCCCTAATTTCCAGTGATATTTATGGAAGTTCATCAAAGTTCCTGGGCTGTTTTTGGAGGTTCACCTAATTTCTAGTTTGGATGATGTTTCTGGACCAAACTTGGCATGAATGTTCAACAGGCCCAAATGTGAAAAATGGTGGACTTTGGGGGAAATAGACCTTGACATTTGGGAGTTGTAGTTGCTGGGATTTATAAGTCACCTAAAATCAAAGAGCATTCTGAACCTCACCAATGATGGAATTGGGCCAAATTGGGCAGAGAGATCTTCAGCCTTGTTCCTCTGCCTTGTTCCTCAGACCATCAGAAATATAAGTTTTCTGGTGGTCTTTGGTGACCCCTCTGAAACCCCCACATGACCCCTCCCCCCAAGATTGAGAAATAGTATCACAAACATAAACACGACAACCCATAGAAGAACCTGGACGAAATGTTGCTTTTATTGATTTTGTATCCTCCTCCTTCTCCTCCTCCTTCTCGATCTTCTTCATCTTCACGTTCTACCATCTTCTTCTCCTTCTCCCCTGCAGTCTACTCTCCATCTGTGTTTCGATCAACCATAAGGTTCCTATGGCTGAAGATCGCGACCAGGACAACTAAGTTCAGGAATTCCGCGAAAGACTCCGACGCGCTTGACATCATTCGCTTTACCCTTAAAATGCCTTCAACGTGTCTGCGTTCATCTTGCTTCAAATCCCAAAAAAAGAAAGACATGTAAGAGACACATCTATCTATCTATCTATCTATCTATCTATCTATCTATCTATCTCTGTCTGTCTGTCTATCTATCTATCTATGTCTATACATTATATATATGTATGTTTGTGGGATTAACAGAACTCAAAAACCACGGGACGAATCGGCACCAAATTTGGCCACAAGACACCAAACAACCCAATCTATGTCCTTCACTCAAAAAACATTGATTTTGTCATTTGGGAGTTGTGGTTGCTGGGATTTATAGTTCGCCTACAATCAAAGAGCATTCTGAACTCCACCAACGATGGAATTGAACCAAACTTGGCACACAGTTCTCCCATGACCAACAGTAAATACTGGAAGGGTTTGGTGGGCAGTGTCCTTTGGTTTTGGAGTTGTAGTTCACCTACATCCAGAGATCACCGTGGACTCAAACAATGATGCATCTGGAACAAACTCTACACAAATACTCAATACGCCCAAATGTGAACACTGCTGGAGGTTGGGGGAAATAGAATCTTGACATTTGGGAGTTGTAGTTGCTGGGATTTGTAGTTCACCTAAAATCACAGAGCCTTCTGAACCCCACCAACGATAGAACTGGGCCACACCTCCCACACAGAGCCCCCATGTGGGCCACAGCAACACGTGGCAGGGTACGGCTAGTATATACACAGATAGCAAACCCCATGATCTTGCAGCCCAATCCTGCCAATGTCCTCCCCAATCACGATACTGCCCACCACCCACGGAATGCTTTCACTTGGGGACAATTTTATCCAAGGTTTTACGTGTTTCCTCCACCACAGACACCTCAGTGTTTCTGACTCTTTCCATTGATGTGGAATTTTCGTGACCTTGCCCACTGCCTCTCCCTCAACCCTTTCCTACACTTTTCAATTCTGTCTGCAGAAATAATCAGCAAACGTGTTTCCTCCACCACAGACATCCCAGTATTCCTGACTCTCTCCATTGGTGTGGAATTCATATGATCCTGTCCATTGCCTCTCCCTTAATCCTTTCCTACTTTTTTCAATTTTGTCTTCACAACAGAGCAGAAATAATCAGCAAACATGTTTCCTCCACCACCGACATCCCAGTGTTCCTGACTCTCTCCATTGGTGTGGAATTTCCATGATCCCACCTACTGCCTCTCCCTTAATCCTTTCCTACTCTTTTCAATTCTGTCTGCACAGCAAACAGACAGGAAACTCAGCTTAACCTCTGAATATGGAGATTCCACCAATATTTGAATGTTGAAGCTCAACCCCGTAAATATGGCATCTCTATTTAACCACTAATTCTGAAAACTCAACAACAATACTTTATTACAGTCCATTGACCCATGACTGTTAGATAGATAACATACAGGAGTTTACAGATCCCTCGTAACTGGGGAAATATGCTATACAGACACATACCACTAATTGATATTTAGCTCGTTTGTTTCACAGTAGTCTATGAATATCTGGAGTTGACGTAGAAGCCCTGATCTGGATCCGGCGAGGATGGCTGTGTCATCTGCGTAGAGCAAAATGGGGACTCTCCTTGTGCAGAAGCTGGGAAGGTGTCTGTAGTGAATTCCCTACCAGTTAAGCTGAGAGAGGCCTTGGAAAATAGTAGGCCCATAAGACTGGATTGATTAGGAGATTGCCTTGATCAAATCTTATGTTATAAGCATATACAAGTTATAATTCAAATAGAGATTTAAAGGAATTAAACATATACGTGTCATCTTAGGGTAACGGGTGAAAGTTGAGATAAGTTATATAACCAAGCAGATGTTTGGGGTCACAACGTGCCTGCCAAGACCTGATAAAGATGTCCTTGGCAACTACACATGAAAACAGCCGCCCCCTCTCCAATGCCAGAGATACAGCTTAATGGCGTAACATTAGAAAATGTCGACCATTTCCGCTACCTTGGCAGCCACCTCTCCACCAAAGTCAACATCGACGCCGAAATACAACACCGCCTGAGCTCTGCAAGTGCAGCATTTTCCAGAATGAAGCAGAGAGTGTTTGAGGACCGGGACATCCGTAGGGAGACCAAGGTGCTTGTCTATAAAGCTATTGTCATCCCAACCCTGCTATATGCCTGTGAGACGTGGACTGTCTACAGACGTCACATGCAGCTCCTGGAACGTTTCCATCAGCGCTGCCTCCGGAAAATCCTGCAAATCTCCTGGGAAGACAAGCGGACAAACGTCAGCGTGCTGGAGGAAGCAAAGACCACCAGCATTGAAGCGATGGTCCTCCAACATCAACTCCGCTGGACCGGCCACGTTGTCCGGATGCCCGACCACCGTCTCCCAAAGCAGTTGCTCTACTCCGAACTCAAGAACGGAAAACGGAATGTTGGTGGACAGGAAAAGAGATTTAAAGATGGGCTCAAAGCCAACCTTAAAAACTCTGGCATAGACACTGAGAACTGGGAGGTCCTGGCCCTTGAGCGCTCCAGCTGGAGGTCAGCTGTGACCAGCAGTGCTGCAGAATTCGAGGAGGCACGAGTGGAGGGTGAAAGAGAGAAACGTGCCAGGAGGAAGGCGCGTCAAGCCAACCCCGACCGGGACCGCCTTCCACCTGGAAACCAATGCCCTCACTGCGGAAGAAGATGCAGAGCAAGAATAGGGCTCCACAGCCACATGCGGACCCACAAGGAAACCCATGATGGAAGACCATCTTACTCGTCCAACGAGGGATCGCCTAAGTAAGTAAGTAAGAAATAAACGCCTGGAAATCTGCCAAGATGCCTCCATCTTCCTTCCTTCTCCAAAGCACTCTAATGATCTCGGGTAACGTATATTCCGCAACACCTACATTGTTCCTGTTCTTGTAAGTAAACCTTATTGTTTATTGTTCATTACATCTGACTCACGCCTACCTGTGTGACCGCATTTCTGTGTACCACACGATCTCTTCGATCGTCGGGAAAGGCCCTGCTCGTGCTCCCACCTCCTTCGCAGGCACGATTGGTGGGGATGAGAGAGAGGGCCTTTTCGGTGGTGGCCCCTCGACTCTGGAACTCACTCCCTAAGGACATCAGGCAGGCCCCAACCCTGGCAGTTTTCAGGAGGAGCTTGAAGATGTGGTTGTTCCAGTGTGCCTTCCCAGATTAACAATCCCATAGCACAGTGGTTCTCAACCTGGGGTCCCCAGATGTTTTTGGCCTGCAACTCCCAGAAATCCTGACAGCTGGTAAACTGGCTGGGATTTCTGGGAGTTGTAGGCCAAAAACATCTGGGGACCCCGGGTTGAGAACCACTGCCCCTCTAAAGCACTTTACATTTTTTAGGTCGACTCATACGTCTTTCCACAAATGCCACTATCACCTTTTCTTCCATGTTCAGCACTATTTCCAATTTTAATTTTACATTTGGCCTTCCCATAGTTTTAATTTTATGTTGTCTTATTGATAATGTTATATGTTGATGATTTTTTAAACTGCTTGTATTGTTGTGATTATGCTTGTATTGTTCTGTTTGGGCTCGACCTCATGGAAGCCGCACCGAGTCCCTTGGGGAGATGGTAGCGGGGTACAAATAAAGTTAATAATAATAATAATAATAATAATAATAATAATAATAATAATAATAATCTATGAGGATGAGGTGCAAAATGGAGACACTTTGGACAATAAGGTTACTTCAGACTCTGATCGAGAAGGGTCAGGGGAAAGGCTAAGGAAGCGGTCTGCAAACACTTAGAAACAAATGCAGTCATCGCTAATAGTCAACATGGATTTATCAAAAACAAGTCATGCCAGACTCATCTGATCTCTTTCTTCGATAGAGCTACAAGCTGGGTAGATGCGGGGAATGATGCCGTGGATGTAGCGTACCTGGATTTCAGGAAGGCCTTCTTTGACAAGGTCCCCCATGACCTTCTGGCAAGGAAACTAGTCCAATGTGGGCTAGGCAAAACTACAGTGAGGTGGATCTGTAATTGGTTAAATGGACGAACCCAGAGGGTGCTCACCAATGCTTCCTCTTCATCTTGGAAAGAAGTGACGAGTGGAGTGCCATCAGCAGGGTTCCGTCCAGGGCCCGGTCCTGTTCAACATCTTTATTAATGACTTAGATGAAGGGCTAGAAGGCAGGATCATCAAGTTTGCAGACGACACCAAATTGGGAGGGAGAGCCAATAGTCCAGAGGACAGGAGCAGAATTCAAAACGATCTTGACAGATTAGAGAGATGGGCCAAAACTAACAAAATGAAGTTCAACAGTGACAAATGCAAGATACTCCACTTTGGCAGAAAAAATGAAATGCAAAGATACAGAATGGGGGACGCCTGGCTCGAGAGCAGTACGTGTGAAAAAGATCTTGGAGTCCTCGTGGACAACAAGTTAAACATGAGCCAACAATGTGATGTGGCGGCAAAAAAAGCCAATGGGATTTTGGCCTGCATCAATAGGAGCCTAGTGTCTAGATCTAAGGAAGTAATGCTACCCCTCTATTCTGCTTTGGTTAGACCACACCTGGAATATTGTGTCCAATTCTGGGCACCACAATTCAAGAGAGATATTGACAAGCTGGAATGTGTCCAGAGGAGGGCGACTCAAATGATCAAGGGTCTGGAGAACAAGCCCTATGAGGAGCGGCTTAGGGAACTGGGCATGTTTAGCCTGATTCTATGACTCTATGACTCATGAGAAAGTTCCTGTCACAGCCAGGGAAGAAAGTTTACTCCTGTGCAGAAGTCATTGATACTATGTATGTGTTTAACTGTTAGGGTATATAGAATCATAGAATCATAGAATCATAGAATCAAAGAGTTGGAAGAGACCTCCTGGGCCATCATCCAGTCCAACCCCATTCTGCCAAGAAGCAGGAATATTGCATTCAAATCACCCCTGACAGATGGCCATCCAGCCTCTGCTTAAAAGCTTCCAAAGAAAGAGCCTCCACCACACTCCGGGGCAGAGAGTTCCACTGCTGAACGGCTCTCACAGTCAGGAAGTTCTTCCTAATGTTCAGGTGGAATCTCCTCTCTTGTAGTTTGAAGCCATTGTTCCATTGCGTCCTAGTCTCCAAGGAAGCAGAAAACAAGCTTGCTCCCTCCTCCTCCCTGTGGCTTCCTCTCACATATTTATACATGGCTATCATCATATCTCCTCTCAGCCTTCTCTTCTTCAGGCTAAACATGCCCAGTTCCCTAAGCCGCTCCTCATAGGGCTTGTTCTCCAGACCCTTGATCATTTTAGTCGCCCTCCTCTGGACACATTCCAGCTTGTCAATATCTCTCTTGAATTGTGGTGCCCAGAATTGGAGACAATATTCCAGGTGTGGTCTAACCAAAGCAGAATAGAGGGGTAGCATGACTTCCCTAGATCTAGACACTCTGCTCCTCTTGATGCAGGCCAAAATCCCATTGGCTTTTTTTGCCGCCATATCACATTGTTGGCTCATGTTTAACTTGTTGTCCACGAGGACTCCAAGATCTTTTTCACACGTACTGCTCTCGAGCCAGGCATTGTCCCCCATTCTGTATCTTTGCATTTCATTTTTTCTGCCAAAGTGGAGTATCTTGCATTTGTCACTGTTGAACTTCATTTTGTTAGTTTTGGCCCATCTCTCTAATCTGTCAAGATCGTATTGAATTCTGCTCCTGTCCTCTGGACTATTGGCTATCCCTCCCAATTTGGTGTCGTCTGCAAATATATATTTGTGTTTGTAACAGTAGCTAAAACTAGAATTATCTGGTTTGAATCCACAGTGAGCGTTGCCAAGGAGACCAGGCAGGCTAGCTCAGGGTGAGTGAGTGTGTGAGTGAGTGTGGAGGCTTGAAAAGCCTGGGAGAGAGGTGTGTGTGAGCAGCTGGAGGTTTTTCAGTCTAGAAGGGCTGAAGAGAGAAACCTGGCCAGTTTCTTTCGTCAAGGAAGACTAAAGGAAGCTTGTTAAGATCCCTAGTCAAGGAAGGACTAGAGATCAGAGATTTGATCAAGGAAAGATCAAACTGGAAGGCTATTCATTAGGCCTGGGTAACAACGGAAAAATTTGTTTCTAAAATCGATTCGTTTTTGGGGGTTTTTTGCGTTTCGTTATTTAAAATAATTACAAAATTTTCCTTTTAAAAAGTTCGATATTTACAAAATTTCGTAAATGTGAAAAAAATTACAAAACATTAACGAATCGATTTCCGAAACAATAACGAATCGATTCGTTAATGGCGGACGCGACCGCGAAATATGCTAAAAAAACTCCAAAAACTTCTGAAGCTTCCCTCTCCCTCTGTTGTTGACTGTTGGTGTGATATTATAATTTTTTTTCACTAATTAAACAAAAAACTTGCCCCCCCCCCCCCCCCCCCCCCCCCCCCCCCCCCCCCCCCCCCCCCCCCCCCCCCCCCCCCCCCCCCCCCCCCCCCCCAGACATGCGGAAATAATAACGAAACGACCTCAGAACAATAACGAAACGAACACAATAACGAAATACGAAGCATTTACAAAACATGTTTAAAAATTCGTTTTTTAAAAAAATTGCTCCAGAATGGTTCGTTATCGTTTTGTAATTAAAAAAATTAACGAATTATTAACGAATTACGAATTAACGAAACGAAACCGCCCAGCCCTACTATTCATAGTAGGAAACAGTGTTCACTAAAGAGCTTCACCTCAGTAAAAGTTAGCCGCGAGCTGTGTTATTTGGAAGAGTGGACTGTATTACAAACCAAGTGATATTCAAAGTTCTATAAGTTATTTAACAGCCTGCAACCATACGCTTTGCACACAATAAACTTGTTGTCTTTTGTTGAAGACTGTTGCATCTCAATTAATCTGTGTCTGTAAAGCCAGATCTCATTGGTGGTACCTCAAATACCTCACGTTGGTGGCAGTTACCTTAATTTACAAGTAATAATGGGCCTCCTCTACAATATATTCTTATACACAATTGAGGCCTGAGATTAATTCCCTCCATAATCATCCACACCTGTACAATTGGTTCGTGCAAACTGTACAACTCCCTTCTCCAAACTTGAGTTTGCAAGATTAGCTGTTGCTAATGAGAAGATAGATAAGACCAGTCGCCGTCTGGAAACCAACCAGAACCGTTGAGAGGCCCAATGTTTACGCAGGTCAGAAAGAATTTGGCAGTTAAGACCAAAAACTGGGGGGAGTAGGAACCAGTTTTTGGGACTTAAATTGAGCTCTTAGAGAATTTTCTTTAGATCAGGCATTGTTTGGAATCTAGCTCAAGTCTCCTGGATATTCCTGTTTCATACGGCCTTGTCTCTAAGGATTCGTGGTTTTTCAAGTGGATTAGTAGTGGCTAGTCTGTTCATGGTTTTATTCTAAGGGCTTTTTGACTATTCATTGCATTTGGATTATTTCTGTAGCTACTGAGATACAGCCCTGCCTGAGCCCTCTGAGCATTTGAATTGGCCTAAAAATTGGGCCCAGGGGTCCACATCTAACCTGTAGGTGGCAATCTCTATGTAGTTCTTTGATGAGGAAGAGTAGTCTTTTCTTCTGGAAACTCACTTTACCTTTGAAAAATGAAGACTCTGCCTAAAACCTGAGTATGGAAGCTCCACTAAACCCTGCATATGGCATCTCCATTTAACCCCA